>NW_015386553.1:658855-684496 GCF_001527695.2 Protobothrops mucrosquamatus | reverse complement strand
TGGTGTAGAACAAAACATTGCAAAGTTAAATGCTGATGTTTGTATTTCATATACTACTCTAGCCCAAACCCCTTCTATTTTCTGTAAGTAGCCAGCATTCCAGGAACAGCAAACATTTTTGGTTTGCACCTGCAAACAGTATCTGCTGATGCCTCTTGTTTGTACATGGAGGGTATCATATCAGAGGCAACAAGACTCACAATCTGAATATCTGAAATAAAGGAAAGTATAACTAAACATAAAAGATTAGTACTATTCCAGAGAATCTGCATTTTTCAATAGAATCTCATCCTTCTTTTATTCTGACTTCATAAAATAAAGTTATAATTGTTTTGTGAATTATTAACCAGCTTAGATTTAAGCAACTGGAATTTGGAAAACTATCCTGAACTTACAGTTTATTTCTTATAATCCTTTATTCTGAGACAAAAAAGAGATGAAACCTAATCTTGAAAATCTATAAGGTTCAAAGATCTACTAAGCCATATTTTCAGTTTTATGGGCCTAAAAATTTGAAATCCTGTACATACATTTCTGCCTAATTCTTGTGATAGAACTGCTTGCATATCAGATAATTTAAATTTATTTTTTCTGCTTGGAAGACTGACCTATTTATTTCCTAGTGTAAGTGGTTACAGCTCAAGGCAGTTTACAGATAAAATAAATATTAAATAGATATAAAGTTTCAAAGCCAGTCACAAGTGCACTAATGGTTCTTCCGCTAAACTCATTGAACTCAATGGTTGTGGGGAGTATCAAAACTGTACGGAAGAGAGCATTCTTCCCTCCCAGTTGCAGTACCATGGAAATTCTCTGATCTTTCATGACAATTATGTTCAGAAAAGCTGTTTCAATAAAAGCTTTTTTTCCCAGTTTATTTGTCATACTCAGATTATCATCAAGGAGAATCAAATTGAGCATATGGTTATTTCTTTCCTTTTAGATTTTTTTTTAAATTTTCATCTTCTTTTTTCAAAGAAAGTGAGAACAGAGAAAATAAATCTGGTTTTTGTTGTAAGTGACCCTAGTTTCAGATTCTTGGTTGCTACAGCTATCTATCTATCTATCTATCTATCTATCTATCTATCTATCTATCTATCTATCTATCTATCTATCTATCTATCTATCTATCTATCTATCTATCTATCTATCTATCTATCTATCTATCTATCTATCATCTATCTATCATCTATCTAGCTATCTAGCTATCTAGCTAGCTATCTATCTAGCTATCTCTATCTCTATATCTGAAGATTATGTATCGACACCTAACAAACTTCAAAAAAGCTGCAAATCCCTATACATTTATCTGGATATAAATCCTACTGAATTTACTAGAACTTCATATACTATACATAGAAACTTAATTTAGAAACACCTTTTTCAACTAGCAATTTAAATCTGTGGTTGACATATCGTACCAGAAGGCAGTCAGACGGGTTAGGAAAGTGGGTGGAACATACTAACTAAGCATATACAGTATGTGTACCTGAAACTATGAATTATTGGGAGCTGTTTTGTATATCCCAGTTATTTGAGGACAAATGATCAACCAGCTTTTTACAGTACCTCCTTTGTTACACTTATACAATATTGCTCATAGAAATAATTATAGGTGGAACTATTTGATGTCCTTGTGGAAATACTAGGGCATAATCTAATCTTGCATAGCCTAGAAAAACAGCATCCAGTTCTTTCAGGGTAGAATATGTAGGCCAACATTATTTACTTCAAAAGTCAGAGGATGGAGCAATTGGAATTTTTTACCCTGACTGGAGGAAATTGCATGGTTATCATCTACACATCATTTACCCGGACACGACTGAATGGATATCATCATCATCATCATCATCATCATCATCATCATCATCATCATCATCATCATCATCATCATCATCATCATCATCTCCTCAATTCAGGCCCCACCTTCCCCATGAAAAAGAGCCATATGAATTGAAGGTTTGGCTTTGACTATGGGATTGAAATTCCTTCCCTGTATTGCTCACATGACACATATAAAAAATGGGACAGGGCTTGATGATTAACTTTTGTATAGATGATTAACTTTTTGACACCTCTCCTCCAGGCCCCTCCACTGACATCTCTGAAAAACTAATTCAGTCTCCCTTGGTCTCCAGATAGGAGAATATAATCATTTAGGGCAGTGGTTCTCAACCTTTTTAATGCTGCGATCCCCAACCGGTCGTAAGTCGAGGACTAAACCGGTCGTAAGTCGAGGACTAAACCGGTCGTAAGTCGAGGACTAAACCGGTCGTAAGTCGAGGACTACCCAACCGGTCGTAAGTCGAGGACTTTCCCTGCCTGGGAGCGCCGCACATGCGTGGTTCCGCCCCCTGAGCCGTCGGAGGCATAGCTGGCAAGCGGCAGAGACGGAGCAGGCCGACCACCAGCTGGCCCAGCTCAAGGGAGGTAAGGCACCCGCCGGAAAAGGGGGAAAAAATGGCGGATAGCCTTGCTTGGCAACCCCCGTGAAATGGTCGATTGACCCCAAATGGGGTCGCGACCCATAAGTTGAGAACCACTGATTTAGGGTACCAGAGAGGAGAAGAATGAGCTAAACCAAGAGAAAACAATAACAAAGATGCTGTTTAAAATATGCTGGTACTTAATATTTATGTTAAGCATTAAATAAAACAGGAATGGCAACATGACAAATATTGAGTCAAGGAGGTATCATGATTAAATTGCTGGACTATGACTGGAAAAGCTCAGGTTTAGCCTCTCTGAGTCAAGAGAGTTTAATCATGGGTGACTTTGAGCCAGGCATTCTCAGCTCAGCCTGGTAACAAGGTTTGTGTGGAGGGGAAAAGCTGTGCAAAATAGTATTACACGTATCTCCTTGAACTCCTAGTGAGAACATGAGGGGAAAAAACTCAGATCAATAAGAAAATACATTATGTGACTGGCCAAGACCTTGTAGTATGCTTTGCACTGGAAGCAGAAATAATTGTTTAATGAACTGGACATCACAATGGTTCGTTTCAATGATATATAAATGTTTACAACTTTTTCTACTTTGTACCACATCTCCTCACTTGCAAGAGTTTTTTTTCAATACTCATGGAGCTGCTGCGTTGGACTGTATGCCTATGATCCTGTTCACAGTGACTCCAGTCAACGTGACACATCCTGCATGTGCAATGTGGTGAACTGACATCCACGATTCTTGATTCCGTTTGAATTCTTGAAGAATGCCCAAATATTACTGCCCAATATTACTAATACAATATAGTATAATTTAAAAAGCTGATTTCATTCAAATAATTGTGTTTGGAAATGTTCTCTCAAGCCATACTTTCTTATAAAGGTTGGCAAAGTTCAAGTTGAAGTAAGTGAAAATCTCTTGTTTCAAAGCTTGTTATAAACCTGGACAAGCTACCAGTATTTTCTTTATTGGGATAAAACTTTTCAAGGATTAGATAGATTGTCTGCCTTCATAAATCTACAAGATTGTAAAATACCACAAGACCAGTGCTTTTTTTCTAAAAAAAAAAAAAAAAAAGATGCGGGAACTCACACATGTCATACAACCCACCTTGCCTACCCTACAAGGTTCCATCCAAAAAAGATGCCGGAACTCCGTTCTGGGCGTTCTATGAGAAAAAAAGCCCTGCACAAGACTATTAATTGTGTGACAATGGACTAATCTTTTTAGCTCTGGAAGTATTTTTGTTCCTTTGTTAAGGAAGAAAACTTGAACACTAGTTTGCCTTGTGAAAGTGCTTTTCTTACACAGAGTGAAATAAAAAATTCTCTGAGACAAACACTTTCTAATTAAAACTACATATGAGGAAATTCCACAATCATACATATGGAGAGTAATGAATTTGTCAAGACATAACAATTTCCTTATCTCCTTTCTACTCCTGGTTTCCTGCAGTGTCTGCAGCTTTTAGGACAGTGTAGGAACTATGCTTCTGTTAAAGTCAAATGAAGTTTTGAGCCTTATTGACTTTTCAAAGTCAGCTAAAATAAGTTTGTTGCTTTTTGTTCTCTTGTTTTTGTAAATCAAACCTGCACAATGAGATAAGAGCTTAGAAGAAGAAAAGTTAAATAGGAAATCTTTAAAGAAACACTTCTACATGCCTACACAAAAAGATAAACCATCTTTTAAAACTAGTCTGATGTAATAAGAGGAACATCTTAAGTCAACTTTATGTTGCTGAGCAAGGAAAGATAAGGGGAGAAAGACATTTTAATTCTGTTTTTTTTATCCTGTATGCTGCTTGTTGAATCAAGAGGAAGTGGGACTGTAGTAAATAGAAATTTGTCATTTTTGGTCATCCTCACTGATACTTTTTTCTTTCATCCTTGCAATTTCTAACCTGACATTCAACAGGTTTCCTAAATAGCTATCCTAAGACCTGATATCCATGCAATTTGTAGCATTACATTGGAATAGCTTTGCACTCTTAGCAAACCCTTTTCCATTTTCACATTCAGATGCAAAATAGGAATCCATTCATGTCGCTCTGGTGGGACATGTATATTTTTTTTATTCCTGGAAATCATATTTTCCCTTCAAGAATACAAAATCCTTTTGCAACAACAGAAAGGTATTCATTGACTCATTGCTTCCCTTTCTATAATATGTCCAAAGTGGCATTACATTACCAATAGAAACTAGCAAAATTAAGTGTGAAAACTAAGGATAATTGCTCCCTTCCAGCAAAAGAAATCAATTAGAATTAAATATTTCATTGTAAGGAATGCAATCAATATACACCACTAAAAAAAAATAAACACAATAGAGTGCTTGAGAGAATGTTTATTCAATGGTTTTATATTTATTCAAGGAGTAAATTAAAATTACAGAAACAGGACTATAGTTATGTGTGCCATGATGCAATGGAGGCATAGCCTAATTTATTTTACAATCAATGAAAAAAGGACTAACTTTATATATGAAGCAAAATTATAAAAATTGTAACATTCACTACTTTGATTAAAAGCAGAACTGAACTGCTTTTCCACTGTGTGCTTTCTGCTGTCTCTGACCAATTTCACATGTGCTTCTTAAAGGGCTTCTGAACTGTTGACATGTGTGTGCAAATGATAGAAATGAGCTTTTCCAGATTTTAAAACTGATTGATAAAGGGGGAGGGGAAGGGTTTACAGTCCCTTTCCAAATTTCCTATGGTTGTTGTTTCAACTGTGTCTATCAGTGTTTCATTTCAAGCCCATTTTCCCTTCTGCTATCTCTCTTTTCAGCATTGCGTTGATTTTCGAATAGTAGATTTTAACTTTTTTCTCTCACTTCTGAAAGTGGGTTTTTCTTTTTGTCACAAAAATAGCATTGCTGGTGTATATGGTTTCCCCCTCTCCTCTATTTCCATTCTGAGGTTAATTGCACCCTCATTATGTTTACATCAGATCTTCTTAGCCTTCACACCGATGTTTCTCATATTTGGCTATTTTAATATGTATGGACTTCAAGACCTGGAATTCCCTAGCCAGCATGTTGAAATCCATACATTTTAAAGTAGCCAAGTTTGAAAAATACTGTTTTAGACCTTCAGGAAAATGTTGGGAATGGGGAGGGGCAGTAATCACTCCACTCATTGTTCCTAGTCCCTTTGCTCTATCAATTTTCACAGACTTCAATGTAAATTATTGCTCTCCAAATTGCTGGGAATAAAATAGGGTTATAAACCCAGGGTGGTTTTTGTGAGCAAGCCCTTTAGATCTCAGCATTACACCAGAATCCAGAAAGCCTGGTCTGTGGGTAGTAGTTTCAGGGGTGCTTATATTGCTTTACCTGCAGTAGCTGTGCATACAGTATAGGCATTGTAAACAATATAACTGAAGGTTAATGCACAAAATAATTAACAAGTAAGGCAAAAGAGAGATGTCTTGGCTGTTCTTTTAAAGGCAGAAAGAATGGAGCACAGAAACCATGCCCAATGCACTCTACACCAGGGCTTTTCAACCTTTTCACCCATTGTATCACTTTTGGGACATGGCAACATCCGAGTACCACCAGTCGCCTAGCAAGGTGTCAAAAACTTGATGACCCCCCCAAAAAAGGAAAAAAGTGATGAAGTACAGGTAGTCCTCAACTTACAACAGTCTGCTTAATGACTGTTCGAAGTTACAATGGCACTGAAAAAAGTGCCCCCCAAGCCACAGCCGAGCAAGACAGCGCCTGGTGGCACTCTTCCTCCTGTCCGAGGTTTTCATTGTTGTGAGCATTTCTGTTGAGGATTGGCTGTGGGGGTGGGGTGGGGGGTGTTTGGTTTTTATTCCCCCCATCTGCTGGGTGGTTGCAGCAGGTTTTGGTCACTTCACATGACCCTGGGACACTGTGACCGTCATAAATATGAATCAGTTGCCAAGCATCTGAATGTAAATCACAAGACCCTGGAGATGCTGCAACTTTCCAGCTGATCGGTGCTTCTTCTGGGCTCAGCAGAAGTGCCAGGATCTGTGCTGCTTTCCAGCTGGAGCCTGGCACTGATCTTGGCACTTCCACTGAGCCCTGACAGCCCTGCAGCTCCAGCCGTCTCTCGCTCAGGCTTGTGCGGTGCTGCCACCAGTTCAGCTCATTCCCCTCCCCCACTACCACTTTTCTAGGATGGTCGCGTACCACCTGCCAGGTGCCAACGTACCACAGGTGGTACCCGTACCACTGGTTGAAAAGCCCTGCTCTACACTAAGGAAAGCCGCTTCTGAATGCCAGATTAAATGGGTTTCTAACAGCAGGGACATCCTATTCCTATCCAGCACATTTTTAAAACTTAAGAAATACTCAAATGGGATGTGGGAGCCAGATAAAGAAACCTAGAAATCCTGAACTGGGACCTTCCCCATTCTTAACGCAGGGCCACAAGTGATGGATGTTTGTCCCACTGGCTGATAATGTGGTGGAAAGGGATAAAGAAAGCTAACATTCCTTATGTAAAATGCTGGTACACTCACAGATCAGCACAGCCATATTCCAGAACAGATGCAAGCAGAAGCAAAGGGGAGGCACAACACATGTTAAGAAACAATTGTTTCACGCTGATTCAAGGATAGATGGATAGCTTTGTAACTCACCTGTGGCTAAACACCTCCTGAATCCTTCCAAGACCTGGATGT
The DNA here is from genome assembly GCF_001527695.2 of Protobothrops mucrosquamatus. NCBI lineage: Eukaryota > Metazoa > Chordata > Lepidosauria > Squamata > Viperidae > Protobothrops > Protobothrops mucrosquamatus. Next base: position 677,395 of record NW_015386553.1, on the reverse strand, counting down.
TTGAATTCTGAGCACTTTTAAAACAAATGATGGGGAATGCTTTCTGGTGCAATGAAAATCTGCTGATACTTTTTGAGCTTCAAACACAGATCCGTATTTCCAAAGACACTAAACTATTCCTTTTGTTTACTTTTGAAAAATTTGATCCTTATAATCTGAAAAGGTTTTGAATCGTTCTTTGCCAATGGGCATTTAAAAGAAATGTAAGAAATATGTTATGAATGGTGTTATAATAACTTTCATAATCAACCATGTATGTTCCCTATTCATCGTGCCATCCTTGGCACATGCCTTTGCTGATGATAATATCTCTGTATTCAGTTTAAAATGTGTGGGTGTAGCTTGTAACAACAATAATGATCTTTTTGAGTCATAAGAATAGTGCCTCCATTATGGAAGTGCTTATTCAACTGGAATTTTAAACTAGAAGAACAAGTTGACGGCTACCTTTTTCCCTTATGTAGCCAGGATAATTGACAGTGTTTGTTGGGATGTGTAAGATGTCAGTCAAAGCAGCACTTGTGTCAAAAACCTGTTATGGGGTGGAGCACAATGTGCCTAACCATCAGCATCCATATAGCTGCATTTGTTTCCTAGTCTGATTTTGCTAATTCCAAGGGAACTGTTTATGTGTAGAGCACTTCTCCTAAGAAACTGTGGCTCAATTTATTTTCAGAATATTATTAAAAACACAATTAGATGCTTTCCAAATTCTAAATTTTCCTGAATAGGCATGAGTTATAGAGATCCTCCAGTTATTCTAGAGCAGTGATGGCGAACTTTTTAGAGACCGAGTGCCCAAACTGCAACCCAAAACCCACTTATGTATCGTCGGGTGCTGGGTGGGCGTGGCCCATTAGGGGATATGGCCAATTGGGTGGGCATGGCCCATTGGGTGGGCATGGCTGCGGTGGTAATGGCAGACTGGGTGGGGCTAAAAAGTTCAATCAATCAGTTCCAACTTTGCGAGCTCTTTTTTTTTCTGCGAGGTTGAAATTGATTGATTGATTGAACTTTTTTTTTTGCACACGGCGGCGGAGGCCTAAAGCGAAAAGGTTTTATAAAACCCAGCTGAAGGCCTAGGACTGGGGTGACGGCGCGTGTGCCCACAGAGAGGGCTCTGCCTGCCACCTGTGGCACACGTGCCATAGGTTTGCCACCATGGACCTATGGTATCTAAATAAAAACAGAAGCTTTCTTAGAAAACAAAAATGATGGACAGTTCAGCTAGAACAGTGATGGCGAACCTTTTAGAGACCGAGTGCCCCAAAACTGCCCCCCCGCTCCACCCTCTGCCCCTAACCCCGCCTGCCCACAGGGCCACTCACTGCCTCCAGGGCCCACGGAAGATCGCCCAGGCAGCCCAGCAGTGCCATGGTGGCCATGACCTCTGCCCACACCCCACAGCATCAACTGTGCATGATGGGGCATGAGGACAGAGTCTTGTCTATGCTGCCTAGCTGTCATGTCCTTGGCTGCGCTGCTCCGCATGGGCCATACTCGGGCGACTCCTCCAGGGGGGCTGCTGGTGAGGAGAGGGTCACAGGGGGAGACAAGGCTGGGGCAATGGCATGTGTGCCCACAGAGAGGGCTCTGAGTGCCACCTCTTGCACCCGTGCCATAGGTTCACCACCACGGTTCTAGAGTATAAGCTCCAATCATTACTGATTATATGTCTAAAACTGATGGAAGTTGAGATCCATAACATCTGGAGAATTACATTCAGTCCATGCTTTGCTCCAAGTCAGCTAAAGTAGATGAACAAAGAGAAATGGAAGCCATTAAAAATTATCAAGCAAGAATATCAGATTGTGAAAAGAGTGAGGGAACCCATGGGGAGTTGGCTCAAGAAAGGACCAATTAATGGTTCAGTGACTAGTACTTTAATATAATTCCATTTTAATAAGAAATGCTATGACTCATCTTTAAATTTAAACTAAAAGCAATCTTGACCAACCTTTTCAGTAAGCATGCATGATCTTCACCCTATAAAGTTATCAAAAAACTGCTAGTTTTGCTCCAAAATGAAACCAAAATAAGATGCACTTGGTCCAAAGGCTCACATCCTAGAGTAGAAGGGCAACTTGGGTGAATGTTCAGGGAAGCATCACTGTGGGAGAATCAGTCTGAACAGTTATTTCTTCTAATACATAGAAAATATTTTTCTGTTTGAAGGAATGTCAGAAAGAAGTCCTTTAATTGAAAGTTTTTAAAGTCTGTCCAATCCAAATATGACTAAAAGTTAAAGGAGCTAAAAAGAAGAGCAGGAGCCTAGATTTGTTCATCAGAAAGCATTTGGACAGCAGTCTGAGCACATCAGGCAGGGTTACAATCTTCTTTGTTCAAATTAGAAATATTTATTGTCTACATTTCTGCCAACAGATGGTGCTAGAACAGTTGACAAAAATAAAAACAGCAATGGAATTAAATATGAAATAATAATATAATGAAAATGTATTGAAAATACAATTACAAATAGCAAAACAATTAGAATAACCTTTCTGTAATTCAAGAATCAGAACTCTTGGTTTGCTTTCCAGCAAGAAAAGAGCTAAACTGAGTGATTTTGGAAGGAAACCCAAAACCTGTGAGCAGTCACCAAAAAGGTTCTCTTCCAGTCTTGCCAAGCATACCTCTGATGATGATGGCATTGAAAAAACATTTTACTTAAATGATATTAATTCCCTCTAATTGTCATCTCTGTTTATAAAGTGACATACAAATCTTATGCAAATATGTTGTATGATGTTACATTTCCTTTTTTTTGAGTAGTCTGCAAATGTTCACCCTAGTCACTTAATTGTAGATAACCTTCTTGAACTTCATTGAATTAAAAGTAATAATCTCAAGAAAAATGGGTATCTTAAATTCCACTGATTTTAATGAGACTATACTGTACTTGTGCTACTATCTTTAAGATACATGCAGATATAAATTATCCATTTAAGGATCAGATCTTAATGTAATGATTCTGTTTTTGACTAGGCAGATAAAAGGGAGGCAGGTTCATGCTTTCATCAGTGGCATCTGCTGAGTGTCTGATTATCATTAGTTGCATCAAGGAGAGAAACAACTGCCTGCAGTAAGTGGCTGAATTGTGAACATACCATTCTAAACATGATAGCAGTGTTTCAATATCTAGGTCAGTGGTGGTGAACCTATGGCACCTGTGCCAGAGGTGGCACTCTGAACCCTCTCTATGGGCACGTGTGCTGTCGCCCCAGCCCTACCTCCCCCCGCGACCCACTCCTCACCAGCAGACCCCCGGAGGAGAGTCACCCCTAGGTGTGGCCCACGTGCAGCAGCCCAGCCAAGGACATGGCAGCCGGGCAGTGGGGACAAGACTCATCCCTTGTGCCCCGTCACGTGCAGATGATGCTGTGGGGCACAGGCGGAGGGTGTGACTTCCATGGCACTGCAGGGCTGCCTGGGTGATCTGCGACGGGCCATGGAGGCGGTAAGTGGCCCTGCGGGCTGGCAGAGTGGGACGGGGAGGGGGGCAGGAGTGGGGGGGAGGGCGGATTTTGGGCACTCGGTGTCTTAAAGGTTCGCCATCACTGATCTAAGTGGTTGCCACAAAGAAGAGGTAGTCAACCTATTCTCCAAAGCACCTGAAGGCAGGACAAGAAGCAATAGATGGAAACTAATCAAGGAGAGAAGCAACCTAGAACTAAGGAGAAATTTCCTGAAAGTTAAAACAATTAACCAGTGGAACAATCTGCCTCCAGAAGCTGTGGATGCTCCAACACTGGAAATTTTAAAGAAGAGATTGGACAATCATTTGCCTGAAATGGTATAGGGTTTCTTGCCTGAGCAGAGGGTTGGACTAGAATATCTCCAAAGTCCCTTCCAATTCTGTTATTCTGTAAACATCAAAACAAATATGTTAAAATTGTCAGGCAAATAAGTGTAACTTTTCTTCTGATTCCACTGTTACTTTAACCACCAACACCTTTTCTTTGATTCATTCTTGAGACACCTGAGCAGAGCTATTCAATGACTCAATAAATGCAAACTGAAAGGAAAGATTTAAGAATGTTTGATGACATCTCCATAAGGTAGACATGGGAGTATCATGGGGAAGCAAACCTTGGTTATTTACTGGAATGTTTTTAAAAAACCTGAATAGTGTTTATAAAACACTGCAAGCTGAACCAACAAATAGAAAGAACCTTAATGAACAAGGATGGAAAACAGAATGCCATGCTAGAGGTGTTCTTCTGAAAAATCTTTTGGAGAAGTACCTCAACCAGAGAAAGCTGTCTCTTCCTCTTCCTGTGGCTCTAGCCTTCGCCAGTTTGTATTCCTTCACTGTGCTGTGGAACAGTGCTATACTGGACGCTTTTTGAAAATTAAAATGGTGAACTGACTACTGAAACCCTAGGTCCAGAATCAGAAAAAAAGGAAAACTGTATTTGCCCCTCGACTGTGTTCTTTTGACAGCAGAAGCTTAAGTGTGCCTGTGTAGCATCCTTGTGCCATGAAGCTGAGCATACGAAGAGTTAACTACATTGACTGCTGATTCAGTATTGAATCTGGTGAAGGATGTTCAAATTAAAGGAAGATCAATTCTTGTTGACTGAGAGCTTGTTCAAATATTTGTTCTGTATTATGGCATATGTTTTGTGATATTATATTATATTTGTGATATAAATATTATATTCAAAATATAAATTCCAAGAAATAGCTGGAATTTCATCTTTGAAAATCTTGGTTTTTATGTTGCATGATATTTACAGAACAAAACTGGTGGTCCAGTGGAGCTGATTGGGAATGTAGTGAGAGGTTGCTGCCACATTTGTGGACAGTATGAAATTTGGAAAGGCTGAATAAATATTTGAAGTGAGTATTTTCTATTCACATCTGAGAGCAGTCTAAAAATTCATTTCTTATTATCATCTTTGGCTCTCAGTCCTCTTTTCTAGGAGTGAAAACAATTACTAGTAAAAATGACTCAACTAAAACCTAAAATTCAAGTCACTGCATCACTCTTATTATGCCTGACTTTTTATTGAATTCACTCGAGGCCTCGGAAATCTCCACCCTCTTCCTAACCCATTTATGGCCAAAACACCCTGTTTGGGGATGATCCAGTTTAGTTCTATTAAAATCATGAGAAGGTGGTTTCAAGGTCAGCTTAAGTTGGCTGGAAAGTTGAAAAACCACACCCAGAATACAATTACTCCCACACACCATTCTTCCTATATTTAAACATGGTGAGCTAGTTATGAAAAGCTCAAGAGGTTTTGCTTCTATTTCTATGTACCTTGTGGTACATGCATAACATTTTATGATCCTCTGAAAATTGGAAATATCTGGTTTCAGAAAACTTAAAATCTGTGCAATGAGGGAAATGTATGAAAGGGAGACAAATTAAGTTGTAGAAAAACTACATAATTGCATTTTGATCTTGCTTTTCATTCAAATAACTTATTTCAGTGTACAATAATCCTGAATGAGAAGTTAAGGTTTAGGATAGGACAGTGATTGACCCGGGATCACCCAATAAACTCTATAGAGAATCTGATTTATTTTAGCCAATGAATGTATTTGGAATTTTGTGTATTTATCACTTTTACAAAATGGGTGTTTTTTTGTACAGTACTGGCCAATTACAAAATATCATCAAAAGGAAAATGGATGAAGTTTCTTGGCACTGCCCTGAGTTCTTCCCAGGATACTCCTATTAGCTTAACTTTCCCCTGGCTAGTCTGAATGGGTGGGCACTTCCAAACAGAGAACTAAACTACAATCATTACCATTTTATTATCTCTGATTGCCCTGAGAGCAGTGTTTTTCAAACTTGGCAAATTTAAGATGTGTGGACTTCAACTCCCAGAATTCTGGAAGTTTAAGTCCATATCTCTTAAAGTTGCTAAGTTGTTTAAAAAAAAACAGCTTCTAGAATCTATGTGGGCCCTAGAAATATAACTGGAAAGATCTCCCCTCCTTCCGCCGCGCCCTTAAGACTTGGTTGTTTCAGCGGGCAGGACTGGCCTAGGGGTATTTTAAATTGGTTTTAGCCAAATTTTAGTAGAAGCGGCCGATTTAAATATTTATTTTTAATGATTTTTTAAAACCTTGTATTGTATTGTATTAAACTGTTTTTAAACTGGCTGTAAGCCGCCCTGAGTCCTACGGGAGAAGGGCGGGGTATAAATATAATAAAATGAAAAATGAAAAATGAAATAACTAATATTTTTTAAAGGCACAGAAAAGAAATATGTAACAGGATAATAACACTCCTGGGTGCTACATTGTGGACCAAGGCCCTTGGATGACATTATAATATACAGTGAGCAACCTATCAATGCCTGGAGGTTGCATGATGATTTTGGAGGAGCAAGGACAACATTGGGCAAGGCAATGATGCAAAGTAAATGGAGCCACATCACACTTGTGGACAGAATTTTTCATCTTATCCCTGGTGTGGGAGGTCGATTGTGGATTTTGCTTGCTTGTTTTGGTTGGTTGGTTGATAATTGTGTTGAGCTTATAGAGATTCATATATTTCCAATCTCATCCTGGAATGAACCAGACTGATTACTGATTACTGGCAATCACCAAATGGAATGGGGGGGGGGCATTGATTTGTGGGTACATGTATATCCGCCCAAGTTATTAGCAACTTGGTGAAGAACTTGGGGAGGGAGGGAGGTGGGCAGACCAAAAGGTTGGCCACAAGCAAGATAACATTGAATACTTGTAGTTATTGTTTCCACTATACTTAACTGTGTCCAGGGGGGATTAGTATGTTGTTGGTACACTAAAAAGGGGTCAACTGACTCACTCAATTAACCTCAATTTTTGGAAGTGCAAGTCAATGATCCTGATTCTTTAGGACCTAGAGGCCTACTAACTTTAAGGGGGCAGAAATGTGAAGATAGACAATTAGGCATTTACTTCCTGTTCTCCCTTTGTTCTCTACTCTTTATCTAAAACATTGATTATCTGAGATCATTTCCTTCTGGTAGGCACAAACATGCATGGAACTCGTGCTCTTAGAATCTCCTAATAGGATATACGGTAATTCACTAGATGATAAGTTTTGCCTATCCCGAGACTATATTTCCTGTAAATTCTTATATTATAATTATTAAAAATCAATCTGAACATCAGGGAAGCTGGTAGAAATGGAAACAGGGGAAGATCCCAGCATGCTTATTCTTACCTTGTTTTCTTGCGTGCTTAAACTTGGCTTTAAAATGCCTTGAGGAAAAGTATAGTAAATTTCTTCCCTATAAAATAATTACTTTGACTTCTCAGAAACACACTCCATAACTCTCTCTAGACCTTTCCTCAGTTAATGGTAATTGAGATTTATTTTATTCAATTACCTTCTAGCATTTTCAACTAATCAGTATCTTCAGTTGAAGCTCTAAAGCTATGCTCTGACACCCGGTTGATCTAAGGGGAAGGACTTTAATGCCATTTATTTAGTACTTCTAGGTTTTCTTTGTGTTATCTCTTAAGAGCTCACTGGCTCAAAAACTCTGATTTTCCAAAATGAGGAATTTGAACAGTAGTTGTTCAACATGTCTAGCTGGTTGAGGCTTACACCATACTGATTTCTAGGATGAGGAAAACAGATGCTTCTGCTAACTTGTCATCCAGTCTACTAGTGCATTGTAATTATCTATTGAATGGTTTTGATAGTAGAGTTGCCATCAGAGTCTGAGCACTTGAATGTTTTGTTTTTTCTAGAAAATCTTTATGTATCAGTTTGATTGCCAAGAATTACCAAATAAGTTAGTTAGGCCTTAAAGTTCCATTGAATGTAGACAACTGAGCCAAGAAGAGAGAAGATGCTTAATTGGACATTCTTTAAGGAAAGATTATATTGTCAGTGTGTTTTTGGTATAGTACGACATATGTAAGCTTAGCTACTATGCTGTCACATGTTCTTGGATATTCAAGGTGCTGCCCTTATAAAATCAAATGTATTTAATTAATAGGTTATATTTCTACAACATGTCTAATTGGGTCATTGGGTGGTGTGTATGTGGCAGCATTTTATGTAAACACCAAAAGAGGTCAGTTGGCCTACTCAATCCTGAGGGGATAGTTAATTAGATCTAGTCTTGCATAAACTAACTCCACCCTGTCAGCCAATCCTCCCCTGTCCCTACAGTGTATCAGGGAGATAACTGTCCCTTTGATGCACAATTGGGACCAGTCCTAGAGATCTCCAATAACAATAAAACTTCTCTAGGTAGTTCATTGCTGGTAGTTTTGGTTTTCAACCTATCTGCAGTGACAGAAATGAGGGAGGAGGAAAAATATAAAACTATATGGAGTTCATCCATTCATTGGCAGAACCTAGCTATGATAGTTGCTCTCTCACAATTTTCTCCATGAGGTCGTTTAATTCAGAGACCAGCACACAATACTGTTGAAGCACAGACTAGTCATTATGAAGAGATTTTACATAGGCTACATTTAATATATAAAATGGTGGATGACTGCAACCCAGTATTGGTGTATGTGCCCCACAACTAAATCAAGGATGGGAAGGAAGGCTACCTCATTTCCCCATCGGCCATAGTTATTGTGGCAATTACTTTGTCATAACATCTTTTTGAAATTTCAAATCTACCTATCAGCCCAATATAGTTAAGAAACACTGAAAACTGAGTCACTCAAAAAACATAGTTAAACTGATATGTGCATCTAGTTAGTCAAGTATGGACTTGGTTTTTATGTCTATTGCTTGGGGGGATTATTTTGATAGATTCTGTAGAAACATGACTTCGGAGGCACTTACTCTTGGCATCTCATCCCCTATTAACAAAAAACAAACAAACACCAGTAACAATGTTATTGTATTCTCAACAGTTTTATCTGCCAGAAACCCAGTATCCAACTGACCAAAAAGCAAAATAGGATGGAACTTGCTTTTCGTAGATATTGTCTAAGTTTAACAATGATTAGAAACCTGTTATTGACTGTTTTTCAGGAAACAGAAAAAACAATATATGGTATATGATCAGAACAAAAATAATAGATTATAGAACAACATGTAAATAATGCTGTAACCATAAAGTTAATTTAAATTTATACTTATAATCCTTTAAAAAGAAATTGAAAGTTGCTTGTTACATTTTTCTTTGTTTTTCGCACTTTTGTCTTTATTTTTATTTTTCCCTTTTTCAATAAAAATTTTTTTTTTATTATTTTCATCATAAAGAAAAAACATTACAAATATAACACAAATATAATGTAAAACCCACATCCCCCACCCCCCCCGAGACTTCCCAAACCTAATCCCAGAATAATATTCAAATATAAGTAAACAATTAATAATATCTCTAACTCCACAAGGTATATAAATTTTACATGAATAAGTGAAATATATATATAAGAGAAAAACCAATTAATTAAAAACCTAGATTATATTCCACTATTCTATGCTTCTTTTGAATATAAACAATCCATCTTCTCCATATAGATAAAAATTGTTCATTTGAGTGATTCTTCAAATAAGCTGAAATCTTTGCCATTTCAGCAAGGTGCGAAACTTTCAATCTCCAATCTTCCATTGTAGGTAAAATTTTACTCTTCCAATTTTGAGCTATCAACAAACGGGCAGCAGTTAAACAATACAACATCAAATTAATTTCTTTTACATCCAAATTTTGTGTAATACCTAGAAGAAACAGGTGAGGCAAAAAAATAATCCTTCTTTTAAATATTTGTTGCAGGTTCCACCACAATTTTATCCAAAAGGCTTTAATAACCTTGCAAGTCCACCACATATGAAAAAAAGTTGCATCTAGTTGTCCACACCTCCAGCATTTGGATTCATAATTCTCATAAATACGAGACATAGTAGCAGGATCCATGTGCCATCTATAAAACATTTTATAAAAATTCTCACGTAGGTTTTGAGCTTGTGTAAATTTCACATTTCTCACCCATATCAACTCCCAGGTATCCATAGATATTGTTTCACCTATATTTTGAGCCCATTTGATCATACAATCTTTAACCAACTCAGTTTCTGAATCCAATTCTAATAAAACGTTATATATCCTTCTAATGTGACCTTTAGCGTCATCCCTTACTTGTTTCAAAAAATTCCCATCTTCCACAGAAAAAACAGTTTTTTTATCAATTCGCCATCTCTCTTTGGTTTGTCCATACACAAGCCAAGAAAAGTGTGGATCTTTCTGTTTCAAGACTTCAAGTGATTTTAAACACCAATTATCACTACCACTCTGATATAACAAGTCTTTATAAGATGGCGCCTCCATTACCACAAATCTAGGTATGGTCAAAAAAATATGTGATGGTATGACCCAAATTGGAAGTTTAACATCAAACTTAAGAAAATACTTTTGCCAAACTCTTAACAGTGCAGCCCTTATTATATGATTTCTAAAAGTTTTATCAATCTTTTTCTGCATAAAAAGGTAGGCATGCCACCCAAAGTACAAGTCCCATCCTTCAACAATCAATATCCTCTTGTTAGACAAGTTAATCCAATCCGTCATCCATGTTAATGCACAGGAATCATAATAAAGTGTCAAATTTGGAGCTTTAAGTCCTCCACGTTCTCTAACATCTTGAATAATCTTAAATTTAACTCTCGCTTTCTTGCCCTCCCAAATAAAGCGGTTCAAGTCTCTCTGCCATTCTTTCAGATTCAATTCATTTTTTAAAATAGGTATTTTTCCCTTTTTCATTCTAAATAATAATTCATGATAGTTTTTATTGTTTTCAAAAATCTAATAAAGTTTATTAAAAACAAAAACAAAAAGCAAAAGCAAATAAACCTAAGCCAGTGGATTTAACCACTTTTCTCCTATGACTTATTGTCAAGTGATTCTTTTCCACCAATATTTATAGCTGCCGAGCAGCACTAGCCTAGTTATCAGATGCCTTTAAACTTACTTAAGAGACAGGTGTTGGCTAAGGGAACGTTCCTTGTGCAAACATCTGCCCAGGATTTGCCAGTCATGAGACTCTGTGGTAAACCTTTCTGGTATCTTGTTACCAGAATACACATTACAAAGAGAACTTCCTGTGAGTCTCTTCCATAAAGAAAAGTGTTTGCTCTTATTCTTGACAAGAAAGCACATCAAACAATAGCTAAGCCAAGGTTCCGTGCAGTAGCTCAACATTTGCTGCTCTCTACTTCACAGAACAATCCTGTATATGTTTATTCAGAACTTATATAATGCTCAGGGTGGATGACTTTTTAAAATAAAGATATGTAGGATTGTAACTTGCTGCTTTCCCATTCAGTTTGATCAATTCCTGGGATGACAGTTAGGACTCAACTCCAGCATGAGACTGTGAAGTGTGCTCCTCACTTGTTTTGTAGCACAGTTAATGGCACAGTTATTATAACAAAAGCTTCTTTGGTAGCAAACCCAGTGACCTGTTTTTGGCTGTGCTCCAGCTCTAAATTTCCACCCTGTTACTCAGCAGTAGGTGCAACCAGCTAATGACGTCAGCATTATAGCCAGAGGCCCTTTTTCTCTTAACATGTAATAATTTGCAGATGTTGGCAGCTTGTTGTAGTGCCTGAGTTGAACCTCTGACTGACTGCCAAACCACAAAAGCACATATCATTTTTACAATCTACAATTCCTGGAATTGAATGATGCCTTACAACAGTCAATGTATAAAAATGAATACACACTATCCCATCTTGGCAACTTGCCCACCACTATTGCTGCTGCCACAAACTGTGTTCTTAATGCAAAGCTTTCTTACTATGTAGCACACCAAGAAGGTCTCCATTATTCACCTTCTTTGTGAGTATGAAGAGGGATTTTTTTGGTATTGCTACTTATATAAATGGGTTCACAGAAGCTCAGTGGATATCTTCTTCAGTTCTTCCTTCCTTAGAAATCATTAGTTTAAAAACATCGTACAAAAACAGTTAAATGAAGGCCTTTCCTTTTTTGACCTTTTAAACTTTAGGCCACCTTTGGGCATGAACCAATCCCCACAGAGCCATTTTTATCACAGAAACAATGGAATACGCAAATACATGATTTTGTTTCCATCATGCACCTTGCATATAGTGAACTCATTATCCGTATAGTTTCTCTATCATGTTCCTAATTAGTGGAGGTCTATGAAGTTCTATGAACTTCCAAAAGATTTATTGGTTTTAAATTGGTTTGGCACTTGCCTTATTTATTTAATTAACAGATAAAAATACAAATACACAGAAGAGAAATATATCATTATGGGTCAGAATAAAGACATTAAATAATAATTAGAGTTACTTTCATGAGATAACTCAAACTAAAGGTTCTGCTAATACACTTGGACAGTAAGGTATATAGACACCTCGCTAGAGTACAACCCTCTCTTCTTGTAAGAAAATCTACATTAAGTTGCTCAGCTCAGATTTCTTTGTCACACGTTTGAAAACCAATTTAGCTTTCTCCATTCCTCCCTCCACCCCCATAAATGATGAAATCTTGCTCAGAACCTGCTCAAGACATGAATCATATGATTGATATATAGAGGAAACAATATAAAGTCTAGGATAGGTTCCAATTTGTATCAGGTTAGGGGAGGAAACCTGCCTCTCTTTATTACATCAAATTTGCCTATAAAGTAGCAGCTTGAGGGGAAGAAGTAACTGAAAATCTGCAGTAGAATCTACACACTACTTCCATAATGCACATGTTAGTATTCTATTTCCAAGCATAAATAATGGCACTCGTGGCTTAAAGCTCCAAATACTTTGAGCCAGAATTTTTTTTATCCCCCAGATTATCCAATATGGTTATCTTTAGGGACACTTTACTCAGCTGAGGTAAGAAAACAGCTTCTCTGTAATAACATTATATCTATGGAGTTTGTGCCAGCTACCTGTTCTTTTGTTTTTGCATTAGGTAAATATCCCACCTCAGACACCAACTAAAGGTTTAACATATATAGGCTTATGGGTGCAATTCAAAATTCTAGGTACATCTATAAAGCCTTTCAGGCCACAAGGCCAGTGTATTTGTGTGACTTTTCTATTTTTGTTTTGGCGGATCCCATAAAATCCAATAGAATGGGCACACTTTTGTTGCCTCCATGATGCAATGCTACCTTATTGGACTTGAGAAATATGCCTTCTCAGTCGCAAATGCCTTATGATTTTGATATTTATATTTCCCCAGCTTTCTAGCCTTCTCTATGGTGGAAAACCCAGTTTCTCCTTGGAGCATTAGGCTAGAAGGTTACATGACTATTGTTCTGATATGGTTTGGGGGATGGTAACATGATTGTGGATTGACCTTGGTTGTATTATATTGCACTGTGTTTCTTGCAGTTAGTTTATCTCTTATTTTGTTTTGTGACTTTGATCCTGTATCAGCCACCCACAATCATAATGTGAATGACTGAATAAACCATAAAATTGCTTAAGCAAAAAAAATAATCTGTTAGATTTTAATTTCTGTTTACTGGAACAATTAGAAATTCACTGATACTTTCTTTTACTTTTAGAGCAGGGCTTTTTTTCTCATAGAACGCCCAGAATGGAGTTCCGGCACCTTTTTTGGATGGAACCTTGTAGGGTAGGCAAGGTGGGTTGTATGACGTGTGTGAGTTCCGGCACCTTTTTTTTTTTTTTTTTTTTAGAAAAAAAGCACTGTTTTAGAGTAATGCATTTTATTATTTCTCATAAGCCATCTTAGTTGCATTCATTGCAGGAAACTATGTTTGAGATATTAGTTTCTAAATAATTTAATTATTAAGTTTATAAATATTTATAATATAATATAATATAATATAATATAATATAATATAATATAATATAATATAATATAATATAATATAATATAATATAATATAATATAATATAATAATATAATATAATATAATATAATATAATATAATATAATATAATATAATATAATATAATATAAACATTTATTAATTAACTTCTGATGGCCATTGACAAATCTTCTCTTTCCAAATCATTTCTGAAAATAATCATAAAAAAGACAAAGAAGTTGAAAGACATCTTTCAAAAATGTACAGTGATAATGTTATTTAGTAGCTACTTCTATATTCATTGGTTTTACTTGATCCTGAAAATAGGGCCCACCTAAAATATTTATTAAATATGGAATTTTGAGAATACTATAATAATGTTTATGATAATCCTACAACTATGATGTTATATGGGAATTTTTTTGAAACTCTATTAAGTAACTACTAATTTGCCGAAGATAGTTCATCAACAGTAATCATTGCATGAATAAAATATTCTATTGAAGCCAAGTTAATTGTTGATTTTCATACCTTATTTATAAATAATTCTAGTACTTAAAAAAAATGTAGCTCAGAAAACTCATCTTTTTTACCTAGCATTCTCAAAATTAAATCTTTTCTGCTTTCAGTGATGTCGCAGAATATAGATTTCTCCAGCTGAAGTATTCCAGGTATGTAAAGATTACTTCTCAGAAGGATTTTGGAATTACCAGTTCAAATCACCTGTAGGCAACTGGTTGGTGAAGATTGTTATTTAGCTCAGTTGCTGACTTCAGGGCTACTGTATGTGACTAAACTGACTATGCCATTTTTCTGTTTTAATTACTGCTGTTTAGAAAACCGCTGCTGATTTGCACAACATTTTAGAATGCATCATCCAATATGTGGGTCATAATAAACAATCCTATGGAGAATGAACTCCATTTAGTGCCTTTTAACAGACTAGTAAGAAGGTGCCTCCTATGAAAGATGACCAATGATGATAGTTAATAAGATGACTTTATCTTGGGCGTTCTCAACCCTGAGGAAAAGGGCAATCAGCTAAATTTCTAAGAGGTGAATGAACTGTCTCATGTTTACAACAATAACTAAATTTCTGCTTCTCCTCACTGGGAATTGTATTGTAGAAAGAAGTCTGGTGTGACAGTTACATGCCCTCCAGGCAGGACAATACATCTAAAAAAGAGACAGAAAAGGGGATAATTTGATTAAAATCTGAACTACTAACATTTGATAGATTATGGCTACAGAGAGGCTACTTGAGGTGAACAGTTCTAGCCTAGCCAACTGCCAACATTGCAAGCCCAATGTCCTAGGTTAAAGGACAATGGCTTTGTCCCTGTTCTAGTCAAACCTGGGCCTGGTAACACAGCAAACTCTTTCTCTCCTGGTCAAAACCTTTACTTTTAATAATAGAAGAACCACCCTTCCATCACTAAATCAGTTTGGGTAAAATGACCAAGGACAACTCTATGACACTAAGAAGTAGATGGGGTCAACTGAAAAGAAATATTATCTTTATATGCATGGACAGTTAAGTGTGATAAGTCAGGGGCTGGATTCAAATACAGACTATAATCTTATTCTTGATGTACTAATTTTCTGTGTGAAAGTAATATTCCGGTATGTGTTTTTCAACTACATATTGCTATATAAAAGAGCCAGAACTGAGAACTTTTTTGTCTTTCTGTTCCTCCTTTTCTCTGTTGCTATTTTTCCTTGCTTATAATTTCCTTCTGACCTAGAGGAAAAAGGGAGCAGAGTAATAATGTTATGGAGAAGAGTGGGCTCATCCACTGACTGAGAGTGCAGAGGAAATAACCCTTGGGGACCACATAACGAGGGGACGACACATAACAAAGTTAGCATGGCACACTATGGCAGATCAGCAACACCCAATGGTGCTAGATCTGTGATTTCCTAGAGACGGTTATTGACTCAGCGTTGGGTATTTCTAAAGTACATTTGGATGCCTGCCAGGCCAATACCTCCTTACTTAGTGATGACTCAGGAAACCAACTTCATTTTTCAGTTTATAAAATACCTTTTTATGAGCAATGGCATACAAATCTAAAGAAGTCCATTATTTGGAAAGACTTTCTCTGTTTACAAAGGGGAAAGAGGGAAACCTAAAACATTCTTTGGCTTTTAGCAAGAACACATTTTAAAAATGATTGTGTTTTAAAATTAAGTCATTTACAAAAGCATAATCTTACATATGTGCATTTTGTGAACTGAACTATGTATCCTTGATACCACAATTATTATAAGTTTTAAATTCAGAATTTGCTTGTTTTGTAAGAAGGTGAATTGATAACAAAATTCTTCCTGCTTTAGAAGGTAAAAGGAGCATCTGAGGGCCTGATTAAAAAAAAAATCAAGATGGCAGCAATAGGTAAGCAATCCAAGCTCCACCATTGTTACGTATCTCAGATGAATGACTCATGGAAATTGAGTTTTTTCAATGCATATGCTCCTGAAGGGACACATGGCTCGGTGACATGATAGAACCATGTTTTCAGAGTATTCTGATATCTCAAAGACTAATAGTGAGATCATATCTTGCAGCATGGAACTGCAAGTTCCAGAATTAGAATTTAGAATTTAAGAATCTGAATTATCGTGCCACATCTACTGGTTAGTTTGACAATGGCAGAGGTGTCTGTTTTCTAATCTTTGTTTCTTCACATAGTCATATTGCCTGCAAAGGTAAAGCCATTTTGTCTCTGAAATGTAACATTTCTATCTGAAACCAGGGCAAATACACTATGGTATCTGTAACCAATGTTCTCCATTCCATCTCAGATTTATTTATCTTGTTCACGGAGCTGACATAGCAACTTTTACATATTTGCATTTTTGAATTTCATTTCCTTTTATCTTTCCCCAGCACTAATCAATGAAGATTTATGAATGCATCATGCCATTATGATTGCAGCCACACAGAAAAATTTAAACGTATACATTCACTGTTTTACTGCTATGAAACTGCCATGTTCTAGATATTTTTACAGTTGAGCCTTCTTTGCCACCACCTCTGAGCATTTCAGAAAGATTTTTTTGTTTTTCTAAATGTCAAATAGATGTCGACAAATGCATAGACGAATGTACTATTGTAGGGTTTTTGTTTTGTTTTTTGGTGGTGTGGCAGGCAGGATCTATAGACCAAGTTAAAAGACAGTCAGCTATTGGCCAGCTTAGCATGGAAACAGCAAGGTTTGATTGACTGGTATTCACTGCAGATTCAAGGTCTCCAAAAATACAAATATGCTCACTGGTATATTTACAATTCTGAAAAAACAGAAGTCAGTAGCATTCCAAATGCATTTAAACATGCATTGTAAAGGCTTGGTTAATTAAAAATCAGGGTGTACTTCCCCATTTAAATGCACAATTATACATATTCTAGCAAATACCATTAGCTAATCATACAATGTAGATGGATGTGTTTTAAACCTGTAGTTTGTTTATTTGTTTCAGTTGAGCTGCCCTACCCATCATGTAAGCCCAAATTCATCTAAACACCTGGGCCGTCTTTGGTTCTTACTGATACAATTCCAATTTATGACTGAATAGCAGAATTATAAATTATAAATTACAAGGAATTAAGTCAGTATATTTTAGGTAAAGCATGCTCTAAGGAGACATTCACACTAACTATAAAATTAAATTATTAAAAAATCTTAAATTTAAGGCATGAGGTGTTTGGAAATGTTTTTATCTGATATTTCTTTTGCAGTCTAAATATAAAATATGCATACAATCGCATGTGTTCAGATTCTCAGAGCCTTGTGAATATGTAATTAATGCATGATTACTTAAAATATAGAAAATAAATGATTTCTTTAAAAATGGCATAAGAACCATTTAGCGAAATTATTTATTTACTTTATTCAATGTATTCTGCCTTTCCATTTAAATACTAAAGTTATTTTAAGGAAAAACTCACATAAAAGATAAAAATAACTACTAAATATGATAAAATAAATTAGTAAATCAGAATGTCCACATAAATGTGTACAATGAGTATACTGGTGGTTATATAGCATATCTTCATGAAGTGCCAGGGAGGCACTCAGTTCAACAATAAAACAGGAGGTCTTTGATGAGGCAATCCAGTATATATTTCTTTTCAGTCCAGTTCTGAAGCTTTCATTAAATGAAGGTCGTTTCATGTGGAAAAAAGTGGAAAGCAGCAACTCAGGATAATATTGAAGAAGTTTTAAATATTTTTTTTTACTGAAATTTTAAACTGCTTTTAAAAGATATTTTTTTATTGATTTTGGTATTTTGTTTATTGATTGTGTTGTTTGATTGTTTTAAACAAGTGAGCTGCCCAGAGTCACAAACAAGAGATGGATATCTATACAAACTGAAATTATCATCATCATCGTCGTCGTTGTCGTTGTCATCATCATCATTATCTTAGCCATTGTCTATCCACTGCAGAATGAAGGTCTCTTTCGCATGTTTCCAACCAATATGGTCTTGAGCTTTTTTTTTTTTGCCAATTGGGCCAGAAATAATTGTTAATGTTGTCGATTCATATTGTTTTAGCTCTCTTTTGTGGATGCTTTTTATCAAGTGGGATCCATTCTATGACTGCCTTAGTCCACCTGCTATCAGTTCTTCTTGCTATGTGACCAGCCCAATTTGCAAAGATGCCAATTAATCATTATTAATCCTGCTGCCTCCACCCAACTTGGTCTATAGATCTTGCCTGCCACACCATCCAAAAGCTCGGCTCACACATTACTCCTAGAAGCACGAAGCTGAAAACACCAGCCTGAAGATGACGAATGGGACTTC
>NW_015386553.1:649665-658150 GCF_001527695.2 Protobothrops mucrosquamatus | reverse complement strand
GAGATGCCACCAAGGGGGGCCGGTTAGTCAAGGAAGCCTGGCTCTCTGATGGTGATTCTGTCAATCGCCATATTGACCTGCACCCGACCCACCTGGCACTAAGGAGATGGGGCAAAAGTCATCGATGGACCCATAACAGTCAACCCCGTCGATACTTGCAGAACCAGGGTGATGGCGACACAACCGCGCATGAAGAGACCAAAGACTCATATATATATATATATATATATATATATATATATATATATATATATATATATATATATATATATAACGAATACACATATACATATGTGTGTATATGCGCGCGCACACACACACACAAACACACACATATATATTCTTATGTCTAAGGATATTTACCCATGTATATAGCTATATTACTATTATCCTTCTCTTTCTCCTATTGGTATGTTATGATTATATTACTTTGTTTTTGTATTTAAACTGAGAGCTTATACACTGGAGACAAATTTCTTATATGTCCCATAACAGTTGGCCAATAAAGTATTCTATAAAGAGTGTGTGTGTATATATGTGTGGTGTCTATAAATAATACCACAATCTTGAATGTCTCTGAATTGTTCTCTGAAGCCAAACTGCCAATTATAATGGAACCTGGGGTGGTCTGTGGTCTACATTTCTGAAAAAATTCAATGTATACTAAGAAATATTCTGTTCTTTGGATTTTATATTAATATTTTGGTAAAGGTAAATAAAATATTTAATGAATACAGTCCCTGCCTCGGGTATTTTCACTATACTTTAGCATTTGCACTCTTAAAAATATATATAAGCATGACTGGACAAGTTATTTCAAGCAACACAGAAGCATAATTGTGGTCACCCACAGACCATTTGCCTGAGTACTTTAGAGCAGACTTTGTTTCTCATTATGGTTTTTCTTATTACACTTAACAATAAATTTGTGGTTTTTTACATTAGCATATGAATATTCATTCATATTAACTCTGTAATGCACAGGGTACTTGAGTTTGCTGATGGGAAAATAGTGAAGCTGGCGAAAAAACAAGAAAAATGCTCATAATAGAGTTGTCTTGAATATACTGTATAACATGGTCTATCAATGAATGTAATTGACATACATTATACTTGAAATAAAATTAGATTTATTAAAAAATAAAGTTTTGTTCACATGAAAAACCAAAGGAGAAGAACTCCACTTTACCCATCTGGCTTTACTAGATGTATGATAATATCAACACAATGTTAAGATAAAGAGATACAAGTCCTCTTTGATTTTTAGATGACGAGTAAGCCATTAGAAAAGTTGAAGACATGAATACTCAAATGAATACTCAAATCATCAAAATGACCTTGAGTGCAAACCCATAGGCTCTAGAAAGTCCAACTTAATCTCTGTGATGTAATGTGACTGCTTGTAATTTTTTTTAAAGTAGCATAGCATTGCAGAAATAACGGTCAATCAATTTTCCTTGCTATTTTTCTAAATTCAGACTGAAATCAGATAGCATTTCAAGATGAGCTTGAACACTCTTGAACTTTTTGATCTTTCCCAGTAAAAAGTAATAAGGAACAGTTCTCACTTAAAAAACAAACAAATTAACAATTAACTACCTGATGACTAAAATGTTCAGCCATAACAATATAGCAGTAGGTTAGCAATCAAGGACATTTACCTGAAGATAATATTATCAGCAGCCAAATCCACCTGCTTTAGCAACCTTAATCAAGCAAAAGGATTTGTTTGCCAGGAAAGGCTTGCCACTTGATTCCTGACACAACTTAGGGCTGCCTGCTTATTTGACAACAGGGCTACGTGCTTGTAATAGCTACAGCAAAATTCAATCAGCCCTTGCTTTAAATGAAATATGGGCTAAAATTTCAAATTAACTTTTCTAAAAACAAGAATTCTTACTAGAGAAAAAAGGGGTAACCTAGTACAATTCTATGTTTTGCTGTAGTACATATTTTGTTTTAGCTTTTTAAATTGAAAACAAAGTACAATATTTTATTGAAATATATGCAGTATGTTGTGTTTCCAACCACAGCAGGAACATGGCCCAGTAGGAACTGTTTTCCTCCATCATATCCTCTTGATGTTGCTTAATCTCATTCAGAGTCCACAAATGGGCAACTTAACGTCACGCTTAGGCCTTCCAGTCTTAAGGTAATGCTTTTCCTTGTCTTGATCACAATATTTGGTGTTCTTACAATCCAGCAGCTTCATTGACAATGTGGCCGATGACTTAGTCAGGGGTGAGCACTGCCCCATTTTCATTGGCCCCTCAGGTCCCTTTGCCTGGGGTTCTACGAGAAACCAGACACCTATCATCCACTGCCTGAATTACACTTGACCAACACTTATAAGGGCTTCTTATACACAGTCCCTCTGCTTGTTTCTTTAAAAGATGCTAGACTTGTATTTTTTAAAACCTCCAATATTGTACAAAAAGTCAATTTAAAATGAGAAAGAAGAACCAATTTTGCTGCGGGGTTCCTAATTCTGTCACTAATGACTGAATTATAAATTTTACTTTGCTTTTATTGCTTTTATTATCTTGACTGGGGGGGGGAGCTCTACTATTGCCTACTACTGCTACTACTACTACTTACTGCCATTCACTTGTAACACAAACTGAGGACAGAGCTTACTTACTGATTGCTCTCAGCTGCTTCATTTTTGCCTTTCCTCTGAGCCCAGAACTTTTCTCCTGGGCTATTTCTTTTAACATAGCTTTAGCGATTTTTCAAAGAACATCAGTCTAGTGTTCAGCACTAGCCCAACTGAAGGAGTATCTTTGCACTAGTGACCTATTAAGGGGGATAAACCCTTTTTAAAATCTGAAAGATGCAACAAATGAATATTAATAAAGGGCCTAGAAACAAAAAAAATTGCCAAGATAGTATTGAGATATCCACATAGGGGGAAATTGTAAATACATTCAACGTAGCAAGAAAGTATAAACAATCCAAAGTTTTAAAAATATCATTTTTACCTGACATTGTTGCAAGACAATATAGAAAAAAGTTTTTTTTTCTTTATTTCATTCCCATGAATTATTGCACTAACCAAAAACTTGTAAACTGGCAATAGATACGTAATTCTTACCATTTTTATATTGGTTATTATGCATAAATTTCAGCTCAACATAATGTAGAACCTTACCCATCAACCTTAATTCTCCAGAGTTCTTCACTGTTTCTAAGATGGCACATTTTGAAATGTTGTGAGAATATCATGGATACAATCACAAAATGATTGCACTGTGGAATTATGAGACCTCAACATTCTTGTTGCAATGGATTTTATCAATTCAAAGCCATGAATTTCACATACAAAAACACACACAGAGATAAGAAAAGAAATGGAATTTTCTCTGAATGTGAATTATGGTTCTCAAACAGAAGCCCATGTCTTTGTAACCATTCCCCCCCCAGTCAAATTTGTCCTGAAATATACCTGTCTTAATCATCCATATCCACTGTTCATTTTTACTCATTTTCATTCATTCCCACGGCACTTGGTTTTGGTTTATTCAATACTTTGAACCTTTAGCTAGCTAATCATATTTTAGTGATTGCATAAACTTAACTCTGGCTAATTCAGGATGCTACGTGAACAGAGAAACTTGAGTAACTTAAGATAATCATAGTTAATCACATAAATGTATGCCATCTGACCATAGCTCCTGCCTCTGTCTTTTTGTTTTTCTAAACTTAACTGACGTTTTATCTGCTTTTTTCTTGAAATGCCTCAACTCTCTGCATCAGTAAAAGAACTTAGAGATGACCATAGGAAAGGCATGAGAGAGAGTCATTAGGAATGGAAGGAAGGAAGGAAACGTTAAAGGGGGAGGACTTGGGACAAGACTATGGAGTCCTGAAATGGGAAGAAGTGTGAAAAAAACTCAAAATAATCCCATCTTGATTTTTTGGGGGGTATATGATGAAACGTGGACAGACTTTCTAGGTTATGTTTGACTTTCCTACAATCAGGAGCATCCCTGGCAATTGATTGAAAGGTGGTGTCATCCTGTGATACATGACGAAGTCAGACTTCTTGTAGTAGACACATTTAAAGCAGCTGTTTCAACCCCAGCAGTTAATGAAACTTTTGTATATTAAATTTGAAAAACATTTGAATCTGTAAATTACCTTTATTAATTGTCCTGAGTAATGACTTAATCAGAAGTGAAGAAATCCCAGGCACGTGCAACTCACTTGAAATAGGAAAAGAGAAGCACGTTTAGGAAATGTTTCATTTTGTTTCCACAGAGGCAGCTTTATTCTCAAACATCAGTGACGTGTATAAGGACGTGTATAATCTCATTGTAATTAGTGTAAAGAAAATATGCACTCCACCCCAAGAGGTATGGGATAACTTATTATAAAGGCAAGAGAACAACTTGAATTCCTATTTTTAAATGTTCAGACAGGCATCTTTAGTTCTTATTCCTTGCTAAAAATGAGACATCTGGTGAGAAGGGTAGTATGAAGGGTTACACAACCTATATAATGTTTATTCAGAAATGTTGCATTGCATTCAGTGGGTCAAATTGTCTTGGTATATGTTGTCACCTTTGGAGGTGTTTTTTTTTTTGATAACTGAACCATTTAATTAATTCATCTATTCATGACCAAGCTCTGGGCAATTTACAATTAGGTATATAAAAAAATACAAATACAAGGAAGAATCGTGAACGGCTCCGGAAACAACAGAGAAAATCCACCCATCAAAGAGTCTGCCTTCACTATGACCCTGTGGATCTGTTTCATTCAAACACAGAGATATTCTAGTCACTGAAGATCATCAGTTCAGATTCCACTGACAATGGGCAATTTAAAGTTATCAAATTGGCCAAGCAGTGGTTATTCCTTTAAGGCAGGGGTAGGAAACCTTGGCTCTTTTATGACTCGTGGACTTCAATTCCCAGCTGGCTCAGGAATTCTGGGAGTTGAAGTCCACGAGTCATAGAAGAGCCAAGGTTGCCTACCCCTGCTTTAAGGAATAGGGAAAATAGAAAAATATTTTTTCCCTTTCTTCTCCACCTGCTTCTGTAAAAAAGCAAAATTATAGTCTTTCTTGTCCTAATAGGTAGGAAAGGAGATAGAATAATGGGACACAATGTTGAGAGGTGTAGCCCTCTTGGCTTATGGGATAAAAATACTGCCCGTACTATGGAGTTGCTGAAGATTTGTTGAAATATATGCAGATATCTTTCAACCCCAAGATTTGGTTCGGAGTTGATTTAGTGTTTCAGGAAATAGCCATTTGCCTTTTGGATTGAACAGAATTTATCTGATTATAGGTTGATTCTGAGTAGATTTACATTCCCATTTGCCTAGGCATGAGTACTAGTTTCAACTTATTAACAGAATAGGATGAAATGTGTCTCTATCTGAGGGGATGTTACCTTCCCTATAGAGGGATATAGGCAGAAATTATAGTTCAAGGCTTCTTCGTATTCTGTTTTTAAAGCAAAATTAGTATGTGTGTGTGTGTGGGAGGGAGTATTGAGATGAACTAAATTATACTTGCATAATTGATTCAAAATTCACTGACATTGGCAAACCCTTGAGCAGCCCTTTTTGCTGACTAGACCTGCTAGCCATCAAGAGCACTTTTTTTTCCTTTTCATTAAATTCTCAAAAAGCAAAACATGAAAATTGCATCTTCTTTCCTACAAAGTGTGCCTTTTTGCTGAAAGTGAAAAATTGCTCATAAAGTACTATACGATTCTTAATTCAAGAAATCTGTAAGGATTCTGTTCCACTTGTGGAACCATAGAAGGATTCCAAAGTGGTTGAATTTGATGGAGGATTTGACTAAATTTGTAACAGGTTCCTAAAAGGAAGTTTTTGGAACATGTAGGAAATCCATTACATAAATAATTTACAGAACACCCTGCAGTCAATTCACTTGGGTGTTCACTGGGTGGAAATTGAATTACGATAAAAAGGACATACCTGTCAAAAGATGACTTGTCTCTGTGGCTTGCATAGCATCACACAAACATTTTACTCCCTCCCTTAACACATGCTCTGCCCTAAAGGAATAGTCTTTGTATAAGTCCAGCCAAACAAGAAATGCAGATGATGAATTCATTATGTTTACTTCCTTAGGTTTACATCAGGTATAGAGAATGTTTTACAGCCTAATTCTGGGAAAGACTTTGGAGACTCTATCTCAAATTTGATGTAGGCAAAGTTCAAGAGGGTAGAGGTTAAAAAAAGTCTACAAATTAAACCAGGACCTCAGTAGTACATCTTTCACCATGCATGACTGTACAAAAATAAGTAAGGGCAGAAGTTAATCAGGATGTTCCTCTACTTGCTTACTCAGAAGTGAATTTCACTTGCCCTATTTCCAGAGTAGCATATAGTCACTTTACTGAGAATTAAAACTGACTATACTAACAATATCTGTCTATTTTGTTTAATTTATATGGGCAGCCATCTTACCAAGAAGTTTACTGGAAATCAGTGCAGCTCACAAGAGAAAGGTATAACATGTAACACCTTTGCAACAGGTGTAATTGCTGATGGTACCACATTCTGGGTGAACTGTAGCTTTCAAAATTCTTCAAAATTAGTATAGAATACAATGCAATGATCCAGATGGGAATTGACCTAAGCATAAAAGACCATGAACAGTAATTGTTTATCCACAAAGAGATCCAATTGATGCACAACCTGAATTGGTGCAAAATTCCTCCTGGTGACATCTGCCACTTGCTCAAGCAAAAGCCTACAGACAAGGAAGCATGCACTCAGTCTGCTAGAACAGTAGAAGGTAGAAAATCAGCAGGTCCAAGAGGCCCCCAAGCCCAAAGCTATTCTATCTTACCAGGATTGAGCTGAAGCATGTTCTTCCCCATGTACATACCTACAAATTCCAGGTCATCAGGACAGAATGTCCACAACATTACTTGGTCAGTCTGGAGTGAAGATAAGCAATTCAACATCATTAGTGTAATACTGTAATGATGTCTCACTCTATGCTATTCATTGACCTTACCAAGTGTTTTCATGGAAATTTTTAAGTAGGAGTGGGGAGATCGTGGAGCCCTGAGGGATTCCAAGGAGGATGCTATGCAGCAGATTTTTCCATCCCCCATGTTTTGATTAACATAAAACCATATGAGCTATTTTTTTTTCTCAGTACACTCGGATAAATTTATAGTGTAACCCAGGGGTGTCACACTCTCAACGTCATGTGACGTGTCGCGACTTTTTTGCCATTGCCGGCAATGAGGTGGGCGCCAAAAATGCCCAGGCTCATTCATAACTTAACTCATTCAACTAATTGATGTTAAAATTCTCAGCAAATGGGAATAGCCAGTCTTAAGCTACATATTGATTTGGTTTGTTAATTTACTATGTACAATATTCTAAACTGCCTTTAACCACAGAAAATGATACACCCTCCACTAATAAAATGGGAGGGGGGCAGCTTAGAAATCCTTACTGATCCCTTTGTTTGGGCTTCAGAATTTTTCCAGGATAGGATTTTGCTGTGGGACCACACTTTGAAAAATGTGCCAGTTCTGGGAAAGTCACAACAATCCATAGTTTTGAAATAAATTGTATACAAGGTGTGAAGACTAGCTGATGAAGCTTACCAAAAGGAAGTGTTATTCCTGTGGATGCTAGCAAACAGGACTGTATAAGTGTACTTAGCACTCATTGTGAACTTGTATTAGATGCAACCAAGAGTGGATTCTAACTCCTCTTCCAGTCACACAAAAGAATGCCTTCTTAGTCTCCTCCAGTTGTTAAGCTTGCTTTCTTTGTGACCATGGCTGCAACACTACATCCCCTAACTCCAGCTCAAAGGCACCTTGCTAAGCTTTCTTTCAGCACTTGTCATAGTCTTCCCCTCATTCCCAGTCCATTGCCAGAGCCACTTAACTTCATTTTTTTTTCTGATCTGAAGCGGATGTCAAGTTTTCCATCTTCTCCTGATTTTTAAGTAGGAGTTAACACCCAGGTATTTTGTGCTTTTATGTATTCTATGAATGTATGGCACCTTGATAGCAAACATAGTAAGGGCTGGATCTGCCCAGCTCTTAAAAGCCACTTGTGGCTGCCTCAGACACCAACCTTCCTCTCCAGTCACAGGTGACTTCTCTCCATCATCATTTTGGCTTGCTCCTGTAATCCACCTCTTGTATTAGGTCTTGCAGATAATGAGGGTGGTAGATAGGAGGAAAGGAGAATACAAAATAGAATAGCACTGCCAATGTCTAAAATCACTTCTGGTGAAACTCTACCTTAATAATAATAATAGTAAAGTTGGAAGGGACAGTGGCCTTCCGGGTACGCTTTAAGGTGTTAGTTACCACCTTTAAAGCGCTCCATGGCATAGGACCTGGATACCTCCGAGACCGCCTTCTGCCACAGATTCCCTCCCACAGACCGGTACGCTCCCACAGAGCGGGCCTCCTCAGGGTGCCGTCGGCCAAGCAATGTCGGCTGGCGACCCCCAGGGGGAGGGCCT
>NW_015386553.1:633795-649194 GCF_001527695.2 Protobothrops mucrosquamatus | reverse complement strand
TGTACTCTTTCTAGAGTCTCAACATCTTTTTTACATCGCGGTGACCAAAACTGGATGCAGTATTCCAAGTGTGGCCTTACCAAGGCATTGTAAAGTGGTATTAACACTTCACATGATCTTGATTCTATCCCTCTGTTAATGCAGCCTAGCACTGTGTTGGCCTTTTTGGCAGCTGCAGCACACTGCTGGCTCATATTTAAGTGATTGTCCACTAGGACTCTGAGGTCCCTCTCACAGTTACTACTATTGAGCAAGGTGCCACTTATGCTGTACTTGTGGATTTGGTTTTTCTTGCCTAAATATAGAACCTTGCTTTTTCCACCATTGAATTTCATTTTATTAGATAGTGCCCAATGTTCAAGTCTGTCAAGATCCTTCTGTATCTTAAGCCTGTCTTCTGGAGTGTTGGCTATTCCTGCCAGCTTGGTGTCGTCTGCAAATTTGATGAGTTCCCCATCTATCCCCTCATCCAAATCGTTGATGAAGATGTTGAAGAGCACTGGGCCCAGAACAGAGCCTATATACCTGCACTATATATGATTGGGACAGCAATTGGTATTGGTTTTTTTCTTTCAGGCAAGGAAAATAAGAATGCTAGTGGGAGGGAAAATGAAATGATCTAACTTTGTCTTAACTTTTTTTCACAGTAAACTATGGATCACATTAGCAGCTAGCCTCATTAGCAAGGCAGAATAGAGGCCAACTATGTAGATAGAACAATTTGTGTCACATCATGCACTTGAAGAAAGCACATTAAACAGGCTGTCTGGATGTGTCCTGAGATTACATTAAAGTGATTCTTTTATAGTTATGCAGCCTAACAAGCCACTACCTGCTTTGCTGCAACTTGAATTCATAATGAAAAAGAAACCAAACATAGGCTAATCTGAAAATCAAAATAGACAAAGCTTCTGAACTTTTAACATCAATGGAGAGGAATTCAGGAGGAACTTTTATATTCCAGACAGGAGCAGTTGTTTATGAGAGCAAGATCCAAAAGTCTTTAGAGCTTTACAGTATGTGTCCACTTTTCAATTGCTGTTTTGAGGCAGGTGTCTGTTGAAAAATTAGATGTGCATGTCAATAATGACTGCAAAAAAGTAGGTGGAAATATGGCAAATACAGATACATTTTTATTGTAAGCTTTATTTAGCTTACTTTAACAATAAAATAATTTTGGCATGCCATCTACACTGCCCTATCCAATTTCAAAATACCCTTTAGTACAGTGGTTCTCAACCTTTTTAATGCCGTGACCCCCAACCGGTCGTAAGTCGAGGACTAAACCGGTTGTAAGTCGAGGACTAAACCGGTCGTAAGTCGAGGACTACCCAACCGGTCGTAGGTCNGCAGAGACGGAGCAGGCCGACCACCAGCTGGCCCAGCTCAAGGGAGGTAAGGCACCCGCCGGAAAAGGGGAAAAAAATGGCGGACAGCCTTGCTTGGCGACCCCCGTGAAATGGTCGATCGACCCCAAATGGGGTCGCGACCCATAGGTTGAGAACCGCTGCTTTAGTAGTATAGCTTTGCTATTTTTATATTTCCAAAACTACTAACTTGTGGCCCTATGTACTTTCAATTGCTTATTTTCTTTTCAACTGGTCATTTTCAACAGATATGAGCCAGCCAATTACCTGACTTAGCTAGGACTTATGTACTATTTCAAGAAATAAATAATTCAAATGGCTGATTGTTCACTCTTCAAGCATTGAAGAAATTTCTTAGGACCGAAGCCAATTTTATTATAAATAATGAGTTATGCTAGGCTTAAACAAAACAACCCCAGACAAGACAAAAATATACTGTGTTTGAAGATCACATTGTTATGGCCTGCTATTATAAATCAAAACCAACAAAGTAAAGCTACTTAAAGTGAATCTTTGATCACTGAAAAAGAATTTAACCAGACTCAAATATCACTGA
The DNA here is from genome assembly GCF_001527695.2 of Protobothrops mucrosquamatus. Taxonomy (NCBI): domain Eukaryota; kingdom Metazoa; phylum Chordata; class Lepidosauria; order Squamata; family Viperidae; genus Protobothrops; species Protobothrops mucrosquamatus. The sequence continues at coordinate 647,271 of NW_015386553.1, read as the reverse complement.
ACAATGGTGAGCAAATCAAAGAAGATTCGTTACTAGAAATAAAATATTCAGGAATGCAGAACTGGAAGGGATTCAGAAAAATTGTGAAAATGGAAGACCCACAAACAATAGTAAAACAGTAGGAGAAATTCAGATAACAAGAATTGCAAATATAAAGAAAACAAGTGATATGTCTTACAAATATAATAACTTAGAAGAAGTAATAACAACATAACCAGTACAGGCCAGCAATAAAACAACCCATGAATTGAATTCCCCTCAACAATAATTAAGAGAAAATTATAGCATATCCAGAACTACCAATAGAAAAACAAAGACTGCCAGAATTGAAAATAGTGCTCAAGAAATGAAGGATGTGAATAAGGCATTTGTGAGGATTAAAATGATGTCTATTGAACAGACTTATCAGTTGCCAACAATAACAGCAGTAATGGTTACAGAAGAATTGGATATCCAAATTAGAAAATCGAAAGCAAAACCATATTCAATCCTAAAGTAGAACACGAAAGAAAAAAAATAAAGAATGTAAGGATCCAGATAAGCTTATAAAAATATTGACTTGGTGGCAGAAAAAAGTATTTCGGAAATCATAAAACAATAAACAACAGCAACAGCAAAATCAACTAATTCAATCAGACCAGACATGATTCTACCAAAGTATGAATGGCAATAAAAAAATTTAAAAATGGAAAACCAAACAAAAAAGAAATAATATAGTTTTGAAAAGATCTTTGGGAAACTCAGAATAACTCTAATAAAAATTCTGGATGGATAAAAAATGTAAAGATGAATTTAGTAAAAATCAAAAATGGAAGAACTAATAAAAAGATCAGAAATCAAGTGAAAAGGATTTACAACTGTCCATCAGTTTTACCTGGGAGATCTCTTCCCTTTATAAAGTTTTGTATACTACTTCATAATTTTGAAATTTGAATTATCTAGAAGCATAGCTTTCCCCTTTTAAAATATTAAAATCATTTTCTTCTCACTATTTTTTTCAACTGGTATGCTAACCATTTTCCTGGTTTGTTTGCTAATGCAAAAATTTTCCGTTTATCTTTGCTTTCATTTGTCTAATTGTAATATGGAAAGCTGGCATTGTAAACGTTTAATTTGCTGTGAGATATTTTTCCTTCCTGGAGACCTCTTTTGTTTCTTCTCTTTCTTTTTTATCTCCTTTAAAATCTTTTGCATTTCCTCTTCTCCTTGTCTTTTCAATTTATTATTTTGCTGTATTAATTTTCCTTTCATAAAGCCATTACTAGCATCTCATAAGATCCTCTTTTAAGTTCATTTACTCTAAAAAAAATCTTTCAATTTCTTTTCACAATGGTCAGTTATTGATTCTATATAGTTTCATTTAGCCTTCATCTGTAAATTTGTTTTCCTTCTTTTGCCCTCTTTTTAATTTTTCTTTATATATTTTCATGTTTATCTTTTGTCTATATAAAAATCTTCCATACAAATTGTTTTAAAAGAACATTCTTCAATCTTCTGCCAAAACGAAACAAAAAAATATTGGGCAATGGTCTAAAACACCTAAACCTAATTGATGTCTTTTCTCAAAGAGCAGCTTCAGGATCACTTGTAGACATCAGGCCAGATTTAAGTCTATGTTCTTATATTTCCAGTGTTATGGTAATAGGATGTTTGTTCTTATACAGTATAAACGTATATGAAACCAGAGAAACAATGCAGACAATGCTAAGATAAAGAGTCACTAAAGATCCATTGTGAACATAGAGATGTAAAACTAGTCAATTTTGCCAGTAGTCAATTAGAAGCCCAATAAAAAATTTACTGGAGAACAATTTCCTATTTTGGCTTTTGTTTATTTAAAGCACTTCTAAATTAATTCAGTATCTTCTAAAAGGGGTGGTGTTGAGCTATTTTTAATGAATTCCATTCATTTGGAGGATTTTGATACTAGGATCCACTTTGCTATCTCATTGTATATTCTGTTCACGAACACAGATACCTATGTCCAGCTGCTGATTTGTGTCATCCTAGTGCCTAAGTCTTTTATATGGCTATTTGTTTTCTCCACATAAAAGGAAATAACTAAGGTTCTGAGAACTTTTTTTTAAAAAAAACAACACCTTATGTTGGAGGGGGGGGACTCCTCAGTTAAGGTGGATAATTCAGCTTGCATTTGTACTTTCTACATCAGTTGCTGAACAGGTTCTGATATAGATTGTGATGTAGGAAATAATTGCATCAACCAGCAGAGGTGTTGCTATAATATGACTGCACCCTGGAATTAGCAGTGGGGAATCAATCACTTTCAACTAGTTATGACATACATACAGATGTTTTCTTTTATTCTACCACTCTTTGCAAAATCTCACAAAACTAGTCTTTGATCCTCTTCAAAATTTGGAGGTAACTGGAAAGTCTGGAAGTTAGAGTCCCAACACATCTGAAAGAGAAAGCTTAGCAAAGTTATTGTGGTCGATTGTTTAAGGCTCCTCATATTAGTCATGCCTAAGATTTGTGCATATTTCTTGTTAGCAAATTTCATATTCCTTTTCAGCATATGTCTGCTCTCCACATCTGCTCTCCCCTTTATATTAACTCTGCTGTTCCTTCCTCCATTTATTCTGGCATGTTGTCCCTTCCAGGCTTGGAACTGTTTGCTGCTATCAATCGATCTAGCCAACTCCTGTTGCCCTCAGTGTAGCTGCCCCCCCCCCTGCATACTGTACATTCTTTCATTTTGCCACAGAAACTGTACTGATTTTTGCTTTTGAGAATGCATTCTCCCCAGTGTTCAGCATTCTGGTATCAATCAATTTCCTTCTTTCCTTGCAACATGTTTTTTTGTACAATTTATACTGTAAGGGGCCAATCAGACGTAGGCACACTTCCAGCACCCTCCTTGTCACCAATAGTTCAGATTCGGTCTCTGCTACTCTCCTTTTAAAGGAGAAAGATCAGGAAATACTTTTGCCTGAGATCTTCAAGAGCCACTGCTAGTCAAAATAGGGTCTTCGTAGGCTCATAAAGTAATTTCTTAATGTGACACAAGCAGCAAACATAGCTTTTTGGGTACATAGGGGAAAAAAACCTGAAAAAAATCATAGTTAGGTAACACCTTTATTGGAACCAATTAAAGCAATACAAAAATGTGCAAGTTTCTAAGCTGGCCAGAGTTGTTCATGAGGTAAAATGAAATGAAAAGTTGAGGATAAGAAAGAATTGAGGGAGTCCCAAAACTTGGCTGGACATTTTAAGCCATGATGTCTCCAATCATGAGTTACTCTGAGATGAAATTTATGGATGAAATGTAGCATTCTCGATTAGGTCTTGATTCTATTTGCCCTGTTTTTTTGTAATATCTTGCATGATGAGGAGTTCTGGAAAACTGAAAAGCTTACTCACCTTATTGTATTATTTTGATCCCTTCTGATAAATACCGGTATATCATCCAATTATCTACTTTAGATATTCTTATGATGATGTTATAAAATTCAAATGTTTGGCTCAAAATGCCTGTTTCAAGAGTCTTATTCAAATAAAGAAATTTTACCTACCTACTTTTTGAAAGCTAAACTGCCTGTGATTAGATACTGTTGGCCTCAGAATGATTAGAGTATTTTGTTTAATAGATAATTAGAGTTTAGGGGAAATAGTCCAGATTTCAAAGCTGAACTGTAAAGGAGACTTGAGAGTGTAAAAAAGGGAAGTGGTGCTTGAAAAAGACTGGCCAAGAGATGCATTTTTAAAATATATTTGCATATATTTCAATTCTGTCCTGCTTCAGAGATTCTGAGTGGCTGACAAGAAATAATAAAGCCACAGATGTTAGCATAAAAGTTATATGTTAATTCTTCCTATGGAAAAATGCTTCCAATCTAGGTAGAGACATAAAACCAGACACAGACATTCTCCATATGAATATGTATGTACACTCCCTCTTTCACAAATTGTGTGATTTCACAATATCATTTGGGCTTGTTCAGTTGTTCTGATTATTGGAATGGACATTCCTATGACTCTGCAATTCCTACTGGGAACTTGCCCTCCTTAGCCAACTAGACCAGGGCTTTTCAACCTTTTCACCCATTGTACCATTTTTAGGATATGGCAATATCCGAGTACCACCAGTCGCCTAGCAAGGTGTCAAAAACTTGATGACCCCCCCCCAAAAAGGGAAAAAGTGATGGAAGTATAGGTAGTCCTCGACTTACAACAGTTTGCTTAGTGACTGTTCGAAGTTACAATGGCACTGAAAAAAGTGCCCCCAAGCCACAGCCGAGCAAGACACCTGCCTGCCCGCCCAGCGGCGCTCTTCCTCCTGTCCGAGGTGTTCATTGTTGTGAGCATTTCTGTTGAGGATTGGCAGCGGGGATGGGGTGGGGGGGTGTTTGGTTTTTATTCCCCCCGTCTGCTGGGTGGTTGCAGCAGGTTTTGGTCACTTCACATGACCCTGGGACACTGTGACCATCATAAATATGAATCACTTGCCAAGCATCTGAATGTAAATCACAAGACCCTGGAAATGCTGCAACATTCCAGCTGATCGGCGCTTCTTCTGGGCTCAGCAGAAGCGCCAGGATCAGCACCGAGCTCCAGCTGGGGCCTGGCGCTGATCCTGGCGCTTCCGCTGAGCCCTGACAGCCTTGCAGTTCCAGCCATCTCTCGCTCAGGCTTGTGCTGTGCTGCCACCGGTTCAGCTCATTCCCCTCCCCCGCTACCACTTTTCTAGGATGGTCGCGTACCACCTGCCAGGTGCCAATGTACCACCGGTGGTACCCGTACCACTGGTTGAAAAGCCCTGAACTAGACAATGAACATTGCCTTGTCCTATCTGATCAACTTTATGGCCATATACAAATCCTTTCTCTATTGGGGGATTTTAGCTCCAGTCACATATTGGTTGCTAACCTCTAAAAACTATATTAAAACAAAACTAGATGTTTGAGAAATCTTCAGTCTAATTCACCCTCTCCCCATATCAAATTTTAGACCAGATACTTCACCACAAGGAAAGACTGTGTCTTTCCTGTTTAGGATCTAGTGCAGATTTGGCACTTAACCAGCATTATTAGTATTAGGAAATTTTAATTTCCACCAAATACATTGACACTATGCCTTGATTACAGCTATGCAAATTTCCAGCTTGTTCCCTCTCCTTCCTTGCCATCAAAAAGAAAGCACTTTTTAATATTCCAAGGTATCATGTGGCAGCAAACAATCTTGAATGTGATCAACATGACTGCCTTTGAAGATAAAATGCAAGAGAGTGTGTACACACATACATATACACGCTTCCATTGAAGATAAAATAGAATGGAAAAGAGAGCCATATGTATACACAGAGACATGCTTCAATTCCATTTTATCTTCAAAGGCACACAAAGACAGACACAAACATATTACATAATGATTGTTTGTCTATTTCTTGTCTATTATACCAAAGCAAATCATTTGTATGCTTAAAGGCCAAAGTTCTGCATGTAGGTGATATGGCTCATCTGGCAACCCTGAACTTTTGTTCCGAGAACAGCACCTACGCTGCTGGGCAAGCTGCCAAGACAGCTGCACCCACATAAGAACTCGGCATTGCTAAGATGAAAGAAATCTGTCTTTATCAGAAAGGCGTTTTCATTACCACACCTCCTTCCTCATTTTCTCTTTTCCTTTCAAAACCTATAATTTTACTTTTATTACCCACAAAGCTTTATAGTTATCTGGTATCTTGAGGATGCATTGATGATGATGATTATTATTGTTGTTGTTATTGTTAATAACAACAACAATAACAATAATAATAATTACTATTATTTCTAGGAAGTTTGAATGATACTTCAGGAAGACCTGAAATGACAAAATGTACTGTCTCAATTAATTAATTAATTATCAAGTAGCAATACTCACTAGGATAGGCTGTGAAAGGCTGTCAGCCCATCTTCTTCCCAAATAGTAGTACATCAGCCTTCTCTTGGCACTACTGATTTCACCTATACAGGTAGTCCTCGGCTTACACCAGGGGACCTATGACCGTTTATCACACTTATGACCGTTGCCACATCCCCACGGTCATGTGATCAAAATTCAGACACTTGGCAACTAACTTGTATTTATGATGGTTGCAAATGCTCTGGGGTCAGGTGATCACCTTTTGCAACCTTATGACAAGCAAAGTCAATCAGGAAGCGAGATTCACTTAACAATTGTGTTACTAACTTAACAACCGCAGTGATTCACTTAACGACTATGGCAAGAAAGGTCATAAAATGGAGCAAAACTCACTTAACAACTGAAATTTTGAGATCAATTATTGTGGTAGGTCTAGGACAATATGTAGTCTAACACAGCTGAAGAACAGCAGAATGGGTAGAAGGTTTCTCCTCCATACTGCCTTCAAACAGATTTCTATGCATATGCTATATATCTTCCTAACTTTTCTCTGTGCAGATCTTTCTGTAGTACCAAGGGAGATTCTACCTTCCAAAGCATAGAGTTCTCTTCTGCAGCCTAAACAGTTCTTTATTTCATTCCAAACAACCATAACAGTATTAGCGTGAATAATTGTGGTATGGATTACTGATTTATGACAGCGTCCAATTACTTGCATACTGTTTTTAAAGTGGCGATTTCTGCTTAATATATTTTAGATTTTTTAAGATATTCTGAGCCATGTTCATGGTTTCCCAGTTCTCCTTTGGGAAACTCAAGACAGCAAACAGGGTTCCCCTTTCAGGCTATATCAGTATACTTTTTTTTTAATCTGTGCCAGAGACCACAGCTGCAGGCTCAGAACTATATTCCAAAAGGGGGGCAGAATAAAAGCTACTTTTTTTATATATATATAAAATTTTTATTATTTTTGATTAAAGAACAAATACAAATGATGCATCTACAAACACCAACAACAACAACAAAAAAATCTTACTCAAAATATTTCCGGATACCCCCGGCAGTCCCCGCCTTGCCTCCACCCTCATCCACTTCTCTTTCCTCCCCCTGGCCCCGCAACTTCTCCTCCTTCCTTCTACCACTCTACATCCCTTCCGCCTTCTAACCACCACATCGAGTGCAGTTTGGAGGGAAAAAAAGCTACTTTTTATTTCATTTTATTACATTTACATGTATTTAAAACTGAATATTGCAGACATGGCTATTCTACAGTCATTTTGTAAAATAATTTATTATTTGTTTTATTCAATGTATAACAATTTGAGTCTCTGGAGGCCTGGGAAGCCACATGTGGTCCTAGGAGCTCAAGTTGTTCATCCCCAAATATTATCTCCAATTCCATGCATAGCATTAGGAGTTATTCTGGGAATTGCAGTCCAGCAACATCTTAACAGCCATGTATTACCTATGGCCCATCTTTTGATTAAGGCTGTTAGTAGCCTTGCCTAAGTGATGACTGCACAGTGTTGATGTTTCTTCCATCCTGTTCTGTAATATGCTAAAGGTATGTGATCACAATGAGATAAGCCATACCAGTTCAATAAGCAGCATGTTAACATCCAGAAATAATGCATCAGAGCAAATAATATAACAGACAGAAGTATTGGTTGATCAAGATACTAAATTCTGAGTTTCAGCCATTTTTTTCTTTAAAAGGAAAGATTTATAAATTTAAAAATATACACAAGAACTTGAGTTGTAAAAAGCTGGCAACACCCTGAACTAGGCTGTCTGAATGGCTGTTCATCACCATTTCTATGATAATTGCTACCTTAGGGCAAGAATTTACTCCTGATGTTTTTTTTGTCTTCTTCCTGCCTTCCGTAGTTGTATCCCTTGAGCTGCCCTCTTGGCATTTATGCAGCCTACTTTGCTTACCATACTGTTTTTTATAGTAATTGAATTTCTAGTAATAACTGCTTGCTTTACGCTAACATGCCTCTCCCTGTTTCCATTAACAGTCACCTGGGAGAAGTATACATTCATACACACATAAACACGCAAAAGACACAAGCCAACTGACTTACTGGTTGTAATAGCAGAAGTTACATCAGTATAATGGAATAATGTCCCAAGAAAGAGGGATAATAGGGGATTATTCTGTAGGATTTGTTTTATATGGTTTTCAGTTGGAGAGGAAAAAATTAAATTAAATCATGTTTTGTTCAATCACCATAAAAGATCTTACTTCATAATTCCCTTTAGCATAATAACATGCAAAGGTGACTAGTGACAATTCAATCTCAGCATCATTTTCAAATTAAATTTAATCCAGTAAGCACTGCTTACTCCACCCAATGTCTTAGTTATTTATTTAAGGACATACTTAGTTCTATGATATGAGATTCATCATGAGACTTACCTAAATGCTTTTATTTGAAAGTGGAAGGTTAAACATAAGGTCCGCCTCTTCCTTTTGAAGGCTGTCTTCTCTAGTGAAGGACTAAGTGAATTGTAGGCAAAATATGAAGAGTCTTGTAACTAATAAGCATATGGTATGAGGACCTGGATTAGAGGAAGGGTTCAAAGAGTTGTTCAGTTTTTTGTTTCTACTATTTTAATATGATAGATTTAATGCATGCGTTCCAAAACTGGGAATATTGGATGGCAGGCAAGCCAACAGGAGTTGCTTGGGATCTTCTTCAGTGGAGGAAAACACAGAATGGAAGTTCATCTATTTGAATACATTTGACCATAAGGAAATATCTCCAGCAACCTGATCTTCCTCCATTCCAAAAGAGCACATGAACCAGCAGTGGCAAAGAAATAGAGAGAGCTCTGGGAGAGGACTGGAACCTAAATGCCTGGTTGGAAGTTCCCCTTCTCTAGTTTAGATCTTCCCTAATGGAAGATTGGTGTCCAAACTCACTACATTTTCAAACTGAAGCACAATTAAACTTCTACCCAACAAGGAACATAGCTCTCCTCCATCCCAACAACCACACCCACTTATTTCTGGCAGTGAACTAAGAGCTTTGAATGAACAGCTGCTCAGAAAAAAATTGGAGGTGGTTTGGAGCAAATTATGCTACAGATGGTTCCAAAGCTATCTTCATAAAAAGGCTGCTTTTGAATTAAAGCATACCATGTTGTAAAAAGCAAGCTCTGTCTTGTCTGACCATTAACATATCCTTGAACATTCGATCTATTCTTAACTTGCGGGAAATTGTCAGGGCATACAAACTGGGAACAAGTTTTTACAAGCAAAAGTCATTTTGAAGTGTACAATATATGGCTCATTTGCCTCCTCCCCCATCCTCCTTTCTCCCTACCGATTAAAATAGAACTATTATCAAATATGTGTTAGAAATGAAAGTGGCACAAAGAACTGTACTCGGCTGTGAATGTGTAAACTGTTTCCTCTTTCGCCATCCCATCCTGTACGTCATTTGAGGATTTTTGTCGGTTACATTCAGATAAAACTAGTTTAAAGCTGCTTAAGTTCTTAATACCTATTTTATTTTAGCTAGAGAGGTGAGACACATTATTTGTGATCCCAACTTCTAGACATGAATTGTCGGGTCTTTTCAGTAACAATGCTCTATAGCAGAAGTGAGGAACCATGATCCCTTTATGACTTGTGGACTTCAACTCTCAGAATTCCTGAGCCAACATGGGCCCATAGCTTCCCCACCCCCACTCTACAGGTTCTTCTGTGATCCTTTCCTCAGAGGATTTTAAATGCTTTGTCTTCTGCAATTCCACATAGGTTGCAATCATACATCATGCTAAACTATGTTAATTAATTAGTGATGGCTTGTTGTGAATCAAACCATTGGAGGTTAGTTTATTGGCGCTCAGTCAGCTGAGTATAACAAATCATGATTGAGCCAAATCATGATTGTTTAATGTGTGAATCTGATTATCAGATTGTCTGCTGAGATGTCCTGATTCATTGTAGCTGATCATAGGACATGCCCATCCTGGTGGCCTAGGTTTGCATGCATATACATGTGAGCCAAGAGCCATGGTGGTGCAGTGATTAGAATACAGTATTGCAGGCTAACTCTGCTCACTGCCAGGAGTTTGATTTCTTCAATCTTGACTGGCTCAAGGTTGACTCAGCCTTCCATCCTTCTGAGGTTGGTAAAATGAGGACCCAGATTTTGGGGGGCAATATGCTGACTCTGTAAACCACTTAGAGGGAGCTGTAAAGCACTGTGAAGCAGTATGTAAGTCTAAGTGCTGTTGCTATTGCTACATAAAATCCAGTAGAAAATAAATAATAGTCGATGCAGTGTTTTAATAACAAGGAGAGGAAGAGAGGGTGCTGTTTCCCCTAAACTCTTCTTATAAGGCAGAGACAGGAAACCCTTTATTTCTAAGCATGTTTCACAGTACTTGGGATACAATTTCTTTAGAAGGAATTGATGGGAGTTCTATTGTGTTTCTATGCTATAATATTTCATGATACATTTAATGCAGGCTGAGCAGTGGGAAAAGGCTCACAGCATTGGCCCTCCAACAGATTCTGTTCCCCATCAGCCATAATGGGATCATTATACCAGAGAATTAAGGTAATTTCCTTTTAAAATCCACTCCAGCACAAATTGATTTCCTACTACAAACTCAAATTTCACTAACCCATTGCTGTTGACTATAATATCATTAATGTCTTCTTTAGCCATTTTATCTCAGATTTCTGCATCCCACCAAAATAATACTATCACCTATCTTTTTCAGGTCTTAAGAGACATTCCTTGCAGACATCCATTCAGATACATGTTCTTATGTCCCCTGTGATCCTGTCCTTCCACCTGAAACTGTACAGTATATATCAGCCTTCCCCAATCTAGTAGCTTCCAAGTACATTGGAATTCTATTTTCCAGAATGGTGAGAATTGTGAAGCTACAATCCCTTTCTTAACCACAATATAAGCATTTCTAGGATGCTGGGTGGTGTGGTGTCATCACTTGCTCAGATATTGCTACTGGCTGAGTAACTATCAATCTGGATGTGCCATAATTTCATTGACACTCTTTCGTGTAACTGGTCTTGCATCAGTCTTATTGTAACCAACATACTCATACGTGTTTTGCAATATTTCTCACCACACACTCCCTGACCCTTTATAAATGGGAAGAACCATTGAGAATTGTTTGTTTAATTAACCTTTCAGCATATTTTATTTATTGATTGATTGATTACATTTATTGGTCACCCATCTTACCACAGGGTAACTCTGGGCAGCTTACAATATTAAAAAGATAATACTATATAAATAAAATACTACAAAAATATAAATACACAAAATACAATAACTAAAAGATGAGGAGGAAGGGAGGGAGGGGGTAGGATGAACAGGGTGGGTGGGTGAGGTGGGGCTTGTTATTAATCTATCAGCCACCCCCAACATGAAGTCCCTCCTTTGGAGCCCAAAGCCAGGTCTTTAAGCTCTTGTGGAAGGTCAGGAGGGTTGGAGCTGACCTCATTATTGGGGTAGGGGCAGGACTGATGGCAGAGAAGGCTCTTCTCCTGGACTTCGACAGCCACAATACCCTGCAGCATGCCTCCTCTGCCAGCATAGTGGGATGGGCCAATCCCAGTGGGATGAGGTGGTCCTGCAAGTAGCCTGGATCCACACCATGAAGGGCTTTAAATATAATTACCAACACTTTAAATTGCACCCAGAAGCAAACTGGCAGCCAGTGCAGCTCATGGAGCAGTGGTGTTACATGGAGTAGTCATGGAGCCCCAAAAACTGCCCACACTGCCAGCATTCTTCACCAGCTGTAGCTTCTGAATGCTCTTCAAGGGTAGTCCCATGTAGAGCCCATTGCAACAGTCCAAATGCAAGATGACTAGAGCTTGAATGACTGAGCGCAGGGACTCATGTATATCACTTGAGCACGTACTTTTCAAGAACTCATCCTGATCAAAGTAGAGAAAAAGATTTTAAAGTAAATAAATACCAGGGAACTGAGTCATTAGTCTACTGGAGGCAAACTGGTGACCTGTGAGAAGCACAACAGAATGTTGAATCAGAGCATATGATTTTATGAGTGAAATTTAGACTGGACCAAGTTAACATCAGCCATTATTCTAGTTACCAAGAAGCCACATTATGATTCTTGGGAAACATACACTGTTAAATAAGATATTTTCTTAATCCTTGGAGTTATTTGACAGGATGACCACGAAAGAGAAGAAAACAGTTTAGAGAACAAAATGGATTCCTTGAGAGGATATAGAATCTGAGGAAGAAAAATGTTCTGATTGAGCACAAACAGCCTACTCACTTTGACTTTGTTTAGCATCAAAAAAAAAAAACCTACAACGAACTATTGGTGATTCTCCTGTCCCTTCACAAGTCTGACTTTTTGTGTACTAGTTTAACTCTTGGAGGAAACATAGAATAGGAAAGTTCTGTTTGCTCAAGGAGATGAGGGAAAGGGACATAACTGCAGAAGAATAAGCCAACAGAATCAGAGCCAATTCTAAAGATTTGTCTTGTGATTGCAATTCAACTCAAAATTCTTTTCTCAATATTTAGACAAAGATATCAATAAAATTATTGACATGGTTTCCTTAATAGGTATGTATAGATTCAAAACCTTGTCTTCGCCCTAAACCAAGAATGGGCAGCCTATGGTTCTAAGCCTATATGTTGTCCTTGGGCAGAAATGTCTACAAGGTGTGGTAAAAAAAAATTGACATGGCAGCTATAACAGTGCAATAAAAACTCTGCCTGTTTTTTATTTCTGTTGTAGACTCTGGGGGCACCCTTGTGCCTTGGCTGCATTTCACAAGACCCTTAGATGAATTTCAAATATACTCTGAGTTGGCTGGGTTTGCACAACATATTAGGTCAAAACTAAACAGACTACTGAGGCTTAGCATCATGCTGGAATCCAGTTAATTTGTTTTAGTCTGCACATTACATCAAGTAACAACTGCAATCAGTTTTGGTTTGGTTTGAAGGAATAAGGGTTTATTCTTTAACCTCATTTTCACAATTTGGTAAGCCAACTCCAATGTGTGACATTAATCAATAAAAGGAGCACAATGTAAAAAAGAAAAAAATAGTTCACAATTTGTACAGATTTGCTTGGTTATGATTTAGTATATCATGTGAACTCAAGTCAAATGTTATTTATTTGAAACTACATAATTCAGTCAGTTTAGTCAAGGCTTGAAATACTGGACTAGAAGCAGAAACTGAGTTCTGGTCCTGCCTTAAAAATAAAGCCGCCCTCTTCAGGGTGACCCGCTCTCTCCTCCAATTGAGGGAGGGAGGGGATCCCCTGGAGGGGAAGGCCGAGGACTTTGCGCAATATCTGCATGACAAAGTCGCTCGGATCTGAGAAGGCCTTGACTCCGACTGGGTGGCCCCGGGGGAGGAGACGGGAGCAGATCTTGAGACTGTTGTATGGGAGGAGTTTGACTCTGTGGCTCCCGAGGACGTGGACAGGATCCTGGGGAGGCTGAATGCAACCACATGTTTACTGGATCCGTGCCCCTCCTGGCTAGTACTGGCGGCTCGGGAGGGTACACGAGCCTGGCTCCAGGGAATTGTAAACGCTTCTTTGTGGGAGGGTGCCTTCCCCGCGGCC
>NW_015386553.1:631000-632558 GCF_001527695.2 Protobothrops mucrosquamatus | reverse complement strand
CAAGCGGGATTGGCCTAGGGAATTTTAGTGGGGTTTTTAAGAGAAATTTTAATTATATAGGCCATAGCAAATATTTCTTTTTAATTCGGTTTTAAATTAGGTATTTATTGTAGCATTGGTTTTATAAGGCTGTCAGCCGCCCTGAGTCCGGTAAGGAGAAGGGCGGGATATAAATCGAATAAATAAATAAATAAATAAAGCCAGCTGGGGGACTTTGGGCCAGTCACTCTCTCTCTCAGCCTTAGGAAGAAGGCAATGGCAAACCAATGATGCCCAGAAACTACATTTGTCCATGCGGTCATCAGGAGACAAGACTGACTGGAAGGCATAATAATAATAATAATAATAATAATAATAATAATAATAATAATAATAATAATAATAATAATAATAATAATAATAATAATAATAATAATAATAATAATAATAATAATAATAATAATAATAATAATAAGCAAGCCATGTCTTAATATTGTATAATGTACTCATCAGAGAAAGTAGAGGCAGAAAATAGAAATATAGGACACCTTTGCCATCATGGGCATGCAGGTTTTGACAGAAAAACAAAAGTTTCCATACCCTTCACCAAATGCTAGAGGATATTGCAACAAGTGTATGCTTGTTTACATAGTAGCTTTCCAATGTGTTTTAAACAGACCAGGCAAATTAGCAGTTTTCAGTCTTCTCTGAATGAAATTCTAAAAAATAGACCCAAGATCAGCACCCTTTATTCTAGATTTGGATCGGAACCCCGTAGCCAATCTATTTGTTTTGGTAAGTAACAAACATGTGACCATAGATTCACCCTGTCTCCCCTTTGCAATCCTCTACTTGCTGAGAGTGAATTCATATAACTAGGAATTTTTCCTTGGCTGCAGAAACCCCTTTAGTGATTTAGAATCCTAAGAAATCTAATTTCTAAATGGTGCTGAAAATCTACATAGATGAAAATCAATACCTGTTGTAGAAGCTCTGAATATTGCAAAATGGGTAAATATTAATATCCAGGTGATCGTAAAGGGAAGGAAGAAAAGAAAGCATGAATATAAACAGAATAACAGAGTCGGAAGGAACCTTAGAGGTCTTCTAGTCCAATCCCCTGCTCATTTAGGAGACCCTACACCAGACATGTCAAACTTGTGATGTCACGTGACGTCGTGCAATGTATCGTGACTTTTTCCCCATTGCTAGCAATGGGGTGGGTGTGGTTTCAGCGTGACGCATCTAGCCCGTGGGCCGGCAGTTTGACATGCCTGCCCTATACCATTTCAGATAAACGGACAGCTCTGCCTAGTTCAGCTTGGCGCCTCACAGGCATCCTGCCATCAAAAACCGCAAGGAAGGATGAAAGGGCAATAAAGGGCCTCTCGGGTGATCTTGGAGGTCCGCGTGGGTTCGGCGGCCTCCTCGTCGGCTGCGATGGCCTGGCCAGGGACTTTGTGGGTGGCTCTGACGGCCCCTTCAGGTGGCCTCCCCGACGACGGCTTGCAGCCTCCCCGGCGATCGGGGACCTCGGAGGGCTTTTTGGACAGCCTCGACGGCCCCCTAGTGGTGTCAG
>NW_015386553.1:607750-627792 GCF_001527695.2 Protobothrops mucrosquamatus | reverse complement strand
GGGAGGATTTTATTTGGGGTTTATCTTTTAACAATTTGACAAAGACACAACTTTAAAATTTGATTTAATTCGGTTTTATCGGGGGGGAATGTATTTATGTTTTGTTTTAAATATGTTGTGCGCCGCCCTGAGTCCCGCTGGGAGAAGGGCGGCATATAAATTAAATTTATTATTATTATTATTATTATTATTATTATTAAAGCTTTGTGTGTACATGATAGGAAATTGGGAAGGGGGAATGTCAGGTGAGAAGGACCAGAGCATCTGAATCCTGTTTCTACCAGTACCCCATGGCCAGGCAACCTGAGAAATATGCATATTACCCCCAAACATCTCAGAGTTCTCCAAACATTTTTGCGAGCTCTGGTGGACTGAAAACGGACTGGTCACAGAGGGAGAGATGGGCTATGAGCAAACCTACACCTTCATTTTGTGTCTAGTGAGCATGAGAGATTTCCGACCTGGCTTGACTTTACTGCAACCACCATCCTTAGTAAAAGAACCCATTGCTTTAACCAAATGGAGTCAAAGGCTTTTCTTTTCTAAGGAGCTGGGGCAGGTCTGACACAAACGGTTACCCAACCTCTTCTTAAAAATGTTAAGCAATGAACTCCCACAGTATAGATCCCTCTGGCCTTATATTTATTATTCCTGAAACTAATATTAAAAGGGTTCTGAATAGTTGGTTCGACCCAGTTGCTCAGTAACTAGTAGCCAAAATTAAAAACCAGCATCCTTTAGACCGCAGTAACCGTTAAACTTAATAGTGAGAAACATTTAATTGCTAAATGAGACTGGCCCTCAATGAACTAATGCATATGAGTTCATCAATGGAAATGGAATTTTCTTAAAAAGTTTAGAGCAGACTCAGAACAGATCTTACTTACAGCTAAATTTCCTTTGCCTTTAACCTAATTGGGAAATAATACCAGCAGAAGATTTTATGAGTCCCCATGGTGATTTGCATTAGTGTCATGGATCAGCAAGGAAGTGTAATCATTCCTGACTAAGCCCTGATTAATTTGGACCTGCAATTCTTAAGTTTAGTTGCACTTGGGGACCACTAGGCCCTTTGCTTCTTCTTTGAGATTGGTATTTTTAATATTTGGGCTGTTCGGTCTGTCCCGTGCAGTTACTATTGCTACAGAGAAATTCATAGTTGAACTATTACAAATCACATGTCCTTTGTGTTTACTGTCCACATATGATGGTTAAGATCAGTTCACTTTAAACTTCATAACTTAAATCATATCCCTATGAATCAGCACATCTGTTATTGTTGCTTTATTTTGTTTTAAATTTGGCCTTAACTATTTTTGCTTCCTAGCATTGTTTTTGGGGAGAAATTTATGTTTTTCTGTTATCTGGTCTCCAATGATTATTTATTTATTTATTTATTTGTATGTTTGTTTGTTTGTTTAACATTCAGCTACACTATAAGAAGGGCACACTTCAGCAATTCTTGTCCTCCAAAAGTTGAAAACACAGGGTGAAAGAAGAGAACAGCACTATTAGGTGACAGGAAAGTCTGTATTTGTAAGGTTGGTTCTGTGATAGTGTCTTGTCTACATGAGAAGTTGGGTGATAGGTAAGCCCTAATGCCATAAATCGCATGCTACATAAGAGTACCTGTTACTTAGCAGCAGTAAGATACTTATCCATATACCTGAATCCGGTGCAAAAGAGGCATGCAGGCCACCTGCAATTTACCAGAGGACCATTGATATTCTGAGAAGTGTAGACCTGGTTTAAGAAAAAAATATTTTTTAAAAAAAGTTGCTCTAGGATAGATATCAATATTCTAAAATGTGTTATCTTTTGAGTGCAAATGCATTTATTCTTACTAATGATTCTGATTATGTACCATGTTGCAAAGTCAGGAATGTGATCAGTAGTGAGCCTTAAGTGGTTGCATTAGCTTTCAAGCTACATTTTGCATAATATGAAGCACTTTATTTAGTTAGTCAATTTATATAGTCGCCCATCTTGATAATGACTCTGGGCAGTGAACAATAACAAAAATAAAACAGATGCATCTTCAGAATTAAAATACGCAGCAGCTGAGAAAACAAACCATCACCAACATAGCCAAGGAGACAGGTACCTTCACTGTCTTGAGGCCCTAGACCAGAAAACAGAGCCAGATCTTTAGGGCTAAGCAAGGTGGAGGCCAATCTAATTTCTGGAAGAAAAAGGTCCAGAAATGCAGGCAGGTATGCTGATGCACTGTAGAGAGGACGGTAAAAATGAGCAGTAATCCCCAATGATCGCTAGGGCACAAAAAAGGTCTCACACCTGGCGATGTCCAAGGCAAGGGGCCCTTATGGCCATCACAGAAGACAACAGTCTCACCTCCTTCCTGACCTGGGGTCATGGTTGTGCCATACCCCAAACCCTGGGAGGCACATTTAAGAGAAGGGACCCCCCAACCTCCACGCCCAGTTAGATTTCAGTGATGTAGGGCAGAGCAGCATTCACATCCACAATTGAATTATGGACGAGGGAAGCTTTATTGCATACTGACCTGGCATTCAGCAGCAGCAATTGGCATCCAGAGCTGCCAGAAATCCAAAAGCTCCTGAGGCTGAGCACAGGGGGACAGAATGTGGCATCAGTCCTAAGCACTGAGGCCACCTTTCCCGGAAATGGCCTGCCCTTATTTTCCCATACCTATACCACAATATTTTTCCTTGCCCTATCCGGTCTTTTATCCATCAGTCCTCCTTCCCTACTCTCCTGCTTCTTCCCAAGACAAAGGAATCCATGTAATTCATCCACAAATGAATAGGGATAGAGAGGCATATACCTGGTTAGAGGCGCTTCTGCCTAGCATTCAATACTCCCACACAGTCAGACCCTCCCTCCCCTCCTCCAAACCACGTTGATAGTAAGGTTTAAAGTTAAAATTGGAGATATTTTTTCCCAAATAAAATTATATATATTCAGCTAAGAATTGTGGCATTATAAGAAGAGAGTAAAGATTCAGTGAATGATTAAAAAAAATAATTGGCAACCCTTGTATGTTAATTTTCCACCAAATTGTTTGAACATATGGTATGATATGCCTTTATAAACAATCCACCGCTTCATCTAAGCACGCCATAAGGAGAACATTACTTGAGGTATCAGTTCTATCTAGATCTGAATCTTTGCCTTCTCTCTGTACGAACAGAATTTCAGAAATACTTGACCTGTTACTTAACAGTGAATTTAGAAGGTCATGTATTGCCTTAAGGCCAAAATGTTTGGTGTGCATTTTTGTGTCTTTTATAAAAGCCAGCCCTATGCTTTAGCAAGACCAAGAAATTAACTGCATGTTCTGGAAGGGTTTGGGGGTGGAAGTGTGCTACTAAATTAACATTTATCTCAATTCGAGGTGGTATCTGCTTAGTTTTATAAGGTAAAATAAATTCAGAAATATATGTAAGAAAGTTTAAAGAAAAATCCAAACAGTAGGTTCCTTAGCAATGGGGTAAATTTAAATCTTGCTCAACAGCTATCCCCAAGTTCATCCTTAACTATTCCCTTACAAAAAAAGAATTAGTTTCTTCAAAAACATTGCTTTTGAAGATATCCACAAAAGATGAAAAAGCAACTTTGTCTATCCCCCCCACCCCCCCAGAATATTTAACCTCTGTTGACAATTATTGGGCACCATCCATTGTCTAGGCCAGGGCTTTTCAACCTTTTCACAGATAGTACCACTTTTAGGACATGACAATATTTGAGTACCACCAGTGCTTAGCAAGGTGTCAAAAAAAGGGGGGGGGAGAATTTTGGGTTTTACTGATTAGATTCATTTGTTGTTATAGAAATGGCTATTTATAATATCGTGGAAAAGTAAAAAGTTGAGATTCAATGTTAACGCTTCCTTCTACTGCAACAGAGGAAGTCTGTTCTTTTTCCCTTCTCCCCCTCACTTCCCCCCCCCTTTTCCTACCCACTATGTCCTACTATTTGCTTTTGTATTTTTGTATTTTATTCTATAATCTAATAAAATATTACAAACTGTAGAGAAAAAGAAAAAAAGTACCAGTTTTAATTTCTTCTGTGGCTGTTCCTTTGCTGAATCACTTTCCCTTTGCACTGACAAATGTATGATAAATTCAAACTTGGCACTTTTATGACTTGTGGACTTCAACTCCCAGAATTCCTCAGCCCTCATGGCTGGTTGAGGACTTCTGGGAGTTGAAGTCCACAGGTCTTAAAGTTGCTAAGTTTGTAGACTCCTGAGCTAGCTGGTTGGCCCTTCTGAGCTTTTCCAATCCCTTCCCTATACCCTTAAAGACACAGGAATCAAGTGCAAAGGAAGAAAATAAAGAAACACAAACTCCATTTTTTCCCCTCTTTAAGCTGCCTCAGGCGTGTCACATGTCACAATGTTGCAATCCTTGACTGAAAGGCTCCGGCAATTGCAAAAAGCTTTAGCTTTAAATTAAGCCTATTTACCTTCAAAGAAAACTTTCTAAAAGCCACAGACTCAGTTAAAGGGGGTAAAACAAATTACATTTGTTTAAAGGAATTAAACCTTTCCTGATGTCTTTTTCCCCTTCCCCTACCCAAACCACATTCTTTTATAGCCTCTCCTCTCCCCCCCTTTTTCTTCAGTTCACCTCCAGCTCCAAGCTGCTTCGGGAAGCCAATCAGCTGGAGCCCTGCGGCTACTAGGGCTTCTGCCAAGCCCAGACAATCCTGCAGCTGCAGCTGCCTCTCCCTCAGGCTTGGCTCGCTTTGGATCATTCCCCTCCCCTGTTATACTTGGCTAGCAATCACGTACCACCTGCCATGTGGCAAAGTACCACAAGTGGCACTCGTACCACCGGTTGAAAAGCCCTGGTCTAGGCTATGTAAATAGGTAGATCTCTGAACATAGATGCTCTTCATCAAGAACAATTTACTAATTTAGTAATCATCACCATTATTTTAGCCATTGTCTATCTACTGCAGGATGAAGGGCACTTCTGCATGTTTCCAACATGTACAGTTTGATCTTTCTTTTGCCAATTGGGCTCTCAATACTTGCTGATGTCTACATTAATATTTAATTTAATTCCAAGGGCAGAACTTTTTTAAAGAGTATGAAGCATGGATCATTTTGTTTATCCATCACTCATGGTATTCTATGTTAATGTAATTTTCTTTTCCATTGGTTTATGTCTATTTGAAGTCAATGATCTAGTAAATGAAAGTGTGAAGAAATATAAACTACTAAGATAACCCTTATTTAAATTATTTGTTTAGTCTCCCCTCCAATCATCAAAAGAGACACTACAAGTGAATTCCTTATCTCCATAGTGCATGAGGTGAGTCATTTTTCAGGGAGGAGAGAAATTGATTCCATGAAGGAAAGGAAAGCACACTTGGGGCTCGAAGTGTTTAATAGATAGAGCAAAGAGGGGTGCAGTAAAGAGAATAATCACAACTCTATTCTATTGCTCATCTTAACCCTTACCCTCACACTAACCCTAACCTTATATGGAAGAATCAAGGCATAAATTGGACATACGGTAGAGCAGGCATGTCAAACTCGTGATGTCACGTGACTCGCGCGACGTATCGGAGCTTTTTGCCAGCAATGGGGTGGGCGCGGCTCCAGTATGATGAAACCGGCCCACGGGCTGGCAGTTTGACACCCCTGAGGTAGAGCCTACCACTCAACTGTCCTTGCTACTTCACATTTTGTATTTAATGGTGTGTAGGTCTAATATCTTTGAACACATTCTGCCTTAATTACTCTTGCAGTGCAGAGGCCTGATTTATTGCTTGTTTCAAGTGCTCCATTTCCAATAGTTATTTAGTCCATAAATTTATAATCTTGGGTTTAAATAACTATCTTATGATAGGACTGCAACCCACTCTAGTTATGATGTTATCCTAGTTTTAACTAAAAAAATACAACCCAACCTTTCAGTTTTGCCTCAACAGAAATTATGCCAGGATTGAAAGGGCAGACTAAAGGTTGCTTTTGGTATAGTGCATCATTTACTCAACTGAGCTGTGAAAGTGCATTGCAAATTAGTCTAAATATTTCAAAAGAATCTGATAGTTCATCTGCTTCCACCTTCATATCTATCTGCCACACCCTGTGTCCCCCCCCCACCTCATTCTTCATTGCTTAGAAATTATCAGCATATACAACAGTTATGGTTTCTATTGGAATTAGCATGGTTGGTCTTAACACATTTTCCAAAGTGGAATCCTACCTCCAGGCAGAAACTTTGGATGATTCCTCTTAATATATCTTATGATTAATGAGACATTGCCAATTCCTCTAGGCTTAAATTTTTCAAATTCAAGAAAGTATAAGTATCACCTCATAAATGAATGAATGAATGAATGAATGAATGAATGAATAGTTCAGAAATGTACTGTTGCCAAGTGGAAAAAGGGCAAAGCTAACCACAATGGGGATTTCCAACATCTCCTTCCCCTTTTCATGTCTCTTCCAGAGCCACATTTCAGGAAGTGCTGCTGCCACAATGTCCCCAAGAGCTCTGGACAGAATTATATTTTTCCCATCATAGTAAAATTGGAAGGGAATGCTGGGAAAATGCGATTTCTCAGCAAAAGTGTGATTTCTAGAGATAACAGTTTGAATCATTGCAATTAATGAGTTTCTGCATGTTTCTTTGTTGGTAAGCTGCTATCTAGAAAAACTATTAAAATGAACAAACAAATGACAATAACAGCAATAAACACATATGTGTGTATGGGTGACAGTCCCCAAATTAAGAATTTTCTTGAGCCTATTTAAAGATATATAAAGTTTAAAGCCTTTTTTTAAAAGATAAACTTTAAAAGGCCTTCAGCTTTTCTGTGTAACAACATGCCATCATAACCATATTTTATGCTCTTGGGGATCAGGATAGTAGTGTAAAAGGAGGATAAAATGGGTTGTTTTTCTTTTGGCAAGAGTTGGAGCAGGTCTATTTACCATCCCTGTTTGTATCAAGCTCTAATCTACCACATATTATTCAACACTACACAGAAATGAGGTAAGTGGAGGCTATCAAATGTGTGTGGTTGTTTTTTACTGATTTATTGTTTTCTGTTCTAATTCCCTAAGTTAGATGGTCCCTAAGTGCATACATTAATAACTAAATGAGCAAGCAAGTTTCCTTTGAATACTGTCAAAGATGAAAAATCTTGTACTTTTAAATCCTATGAGTGGTTGTTTGTGAAAGAATGACATTCCTCACATGTTCACAAGCATATTTTTCTCATAATCTAGTGCCAAGCGTGGTTATTAAAAAAAAAGCCAATCACAGAGTTGACGTCTGAGCACCAACTGATCTCTGGTTTCATGTTGTTGCCCCAAAGTGTAGCAGTCTAAATTAGTTTATCAATGTTGTGAATAGTTGATGCAGAAAAACAAAATGCATCTATTCTGCCCTATCAGTATCATTGCAGTGCTGAGCAGACAGTTAAAAGCCAAAATAGCTGAGTACGTTTTGGAAGGCTATTGTAGTAGCCTGGACATTTTTTTTTTACTGCTATGATGCAACATCTCTTCTGCTTTTACTGTAAATGAGACAAGAACTTTGCATTCTGTATTATTCTGTAGACATACAGCAATATTAAAAGACCAAAATTTACCACAACATTACCACATTCTCTTCAGTGTGTTCAATTAAGAACATATTTCATAACTTTGGAAGGCTGCATGTTCCCATAGCATGTTAGATGAGGGTAACTGGTGCTTTAGCTTTCAGTTCCTAGATTTATTTTTAGCTAGTTTCGCCAATAGAAAAAATTGTTTTTTTCAGTGTCAGCTAACAGCGTCTTCCCCAATTCTTGTTAGAATAGATGTGTGCTTGGTTGTCATGGGAACCTAACCTATGGACTTTGCCTATGACATCATTGGAAATGAGCAATTCTTAATAGTTTGTAGACCCATGTTTACTAAGTGCAGTATAGCCCTCAAAGGAAAAAGACAAAAGCTTGTTTTTCGCAGCTCCAAAGCACAACAAAAAGAAATAATTATCTTTCACTTCTCCAGCATTTTTTCTTCCCATCTTTTCATTACCAGGGATGATAAACTTATTGGCTTTCACGTGGCTGGCAGTCCCCTTCCCAAGATTGCCATTAGGTAAAA
Source organism: Protobothrops mucrosquamatus (assembly GCF_001527695.2). Classification (NCBI taxonomy): domain Eukaryota; kingdom Metazoa; phylum Chordata; class Lepidosauria; order Squamata; family Viperidae; genus Protobothrops; species Protobothrops mucrosquamatus. The sequence continues at coordinate 619,697 of NW_015386553.1, read as the reverse complement.
GATACTAGCAGTCAGCTGAAGTACATTACAGCATTTAGGTTATTAACGTTATCTTCTCCTGCATTTATATAGCTACTAGAATGTCAGTTTGCTCAGGGAATGACAAAATCAGGTATTTTATCGCTATCTCCATTAATTATGGAACTAAGCTGGTTGCATTTAAGGTAATCATATTAAATATATACTTCAATCTAAGCACAGTACTATAACCAATATAAAAGACACCGGGAAAGGATGTGGTGAATTGATATATATATATATCATATTTTGTTCATTGGAAAGTTTCCTTTAAAAAACTTCCTTTAAAAAAAACATCTTGCATAATAAAACAACTGGCATTAGAACCAGACAGCATGTTTTTGTCTGCTAATGTAAGCATATGATGTGAGGATCTCCTAATCTACATGTTGTTTCAAGTCCTTCACATTATACCGAAACTAAAATTTACAAAAGTGGAAACTATGAAATAAAATGATTGGATTAAATTCCCCCTCAAAAAGATGAAGGCTGGGAAAATGAAATACAAGATGCATCTGCCATTAGAAAGCATGCATGGAAAACTCCCCAAATTTTCCACAGCTGTATTTTGATGTGTATTTTACCAGCAAGTACTCTTTTCTTGGGCAATGTTTATATAACCTAAAAAAAAGTTCATGTGACTTAGAATGATTGCTTTTAAAGCACAAGTTAAAGCTATCCTGAAAACAAGAACATAAGCTCTGATTTAGTTCTCCAACGTAAAAGTACATTGAATGAAAATGAAGTTATAGATTTACCAATGTTTTCAGTTACTCACTTTTATAATATCCCTTGCTAACATCTACTGCTAACATCATTTAAGAGCTAACCAGGTATGTACATGCACATATATATCTATCTCTTCCCTAGAACAATGCTGACCAGGAGATGGAACATATGCAGCTGAATTCCAGCATTGTACAGGCAAATAAATTTGGGATTGTATTTATACTGGAATAATCAGGCAAATATAATTTGTCTTGTTTAGACATTTATCAATGAATTGTTTAAGAGGAAGTTAAGTAACAACTTTGAAACATAAATAACTACATAATTACTGGCCCTTGTTCAAGGTGTTTTAATAAAAGTAAATGTTTTTAAACTTCATTTGGTAAGTTTACAGCATTTTCAAATTAAAAATGTTTTCTCACAAATTACATGTTTCCCAGTGAAGCTTTTTGCTTTTGGAGTAAAAATAGCTGCTATATATCTGTTTTCTAATTGCAGAAAAGAAATGAGATTTTTTTTTCAAAAATAGAATTCTTATTTTAATCAGGATAATTCATTATAGGTGAATGACAGGGATGGCAAAGGGACAATTGACAGAATAAGAAATATATATGAATTGTTTTTAAAAGGACATGCATAGAAGTGATTTTCCATTAATAAATATAGTTTTAGCAACATTTCTATTTTCAGTTACAGCATCACTCAAATAAGACTTTATGACCCAGACTGAACAATTAGCTTCTTGCCATAAAAGTTCAGGTGTTTGTCAGCCTTAAACAGTCTTCTGCGACAGGGCACGTGGCATGTGTACTTATTTCATATAAATTCCCTTGAAAAATCAAAATCTTCCAAGATGCTGTAAAAGCTGCTCTTTTGAATTGAAACACATTCTTTCCACTTCAGATGTTTACATGATTTTAAATTACAATATACAATATTTATTAAATAGCTTTTCACTGCCAGAGAAACGTATCAACATGCTTAAGCGTACACACCACACATAAATATACAGAGTTTTTGAAATGGTATATTTTTTATGTCCTTGTACGGAATCTCTGCCATTGTTCCTTCTGGTTCCAAGATGTGTATGATGAAACATACACAACTCTAAAAAAGAATGCCCTTGGTAAATTTAAGTGGCACCTATATTAAATAAAAGATACCTAGCCTTTTCTCCCTCAATAAAACAAATGATGATATGTAATGTCTGCAAGGTTGTTAACAGTAAAATGGGAAGGGGGATAATGCTTGAAATTCCAATAGGTTTAGTCTGGGTGTCACCCTTACTTATACAGAAGTTGACATAGTTGAACCCCGAGCCCCCAGAGCACTTTTCTATCTTCAGGTTGCAGTCAGGAACTGGGCTGACCTCGGGAAAGACAGCTGAAAAGGCTGGATACGTAAGTTCTTTTTCTTCCACCTGAAATTGAATCCACTTCTTTCCCCAATTATGAAAAGACTTCTTTTAGGAGTTCAACAGTGTACTACTCCAAACAGTCAGAAGATTATTCCAATGACTGATGCAGAAGGTCCCAATTCACAGATTCATGCGTTCTTGCATCCAAAGCTCACAAGACCGCAGTGCTCAGTCTTCAGTATCAGGCTGCACTCCTAGCATTGCATGGAGTTCCTCTGCTGTATATCCCAACAGATTTTGTAGGTCACATACAAAACGGTATACATAACGTTTGCCTGAAGTTTTGTGAATAATGTTCTTATCATAATAATAACGCAGGCCACGGCTCAACTTCTCATAGTTCATTTTGGGCTTGTTTTTTCTTCTGCCCCATCTTCTTGCAACCTGAGATAAGAAGAAAGAAAATAATTTAATGTAGTTATTTAGATACCAGTGAAGTGGTATTAAACTCTACTTTAAAAGTAGCAGAATAATTAGTCTTCTTCCACATGCCATGAATCTCAGTCATTAACAGAGACACAAGTCCAACTGTAACTCTCAGTTGGGTCCAACAATAAACTTCAGTTACAATACATAACTGGGTCCAAGTAAAACTTCAGCTGCAAAACTCAGTACCAATAAAAAGTTAGCTACTGAGCAACTACTTAGTTACTGCAGCATCAAAGTCTACATCTCAATAAAGAGCACAATTTCCATGCTCGTTTCTAATTTAGTACATCTTCCTTTAAGAGGATATGAAGTTCCATAATTTGAGAGTTTGTATTTAAATTAACTAAGGATATACAGGTAGTCCTTGACCTATTGCCACAATTGTGACCAGAACTTCCATCACTAAGAGATGCAGCCATTAACTGAGTCACACTGATTTTATGACCTTTTTTGCCATGTTAATTGAATAACTGCAGTTAGGTGAATTATATGTTCATTAAGCAACCAGCTTCCCCCATTGACTTGGCTAATCAGAAGGTCACAATTGGCAATCACATGATCATGGGATGCTGCAATCATCATAAATACATGCTGGTTGCCAAATCCCCAAATTTTGATTATGTGATTGTGGGGATGCTGCAATGGTTTTAAGTGTTGGGACTGGTTGTAAATAACATTTTTCAGTGCTGTCATAACTTTGAATGGTCATTAAACAAAAGATTGTAAGTTTAGAACCACTTGTAAACTGTAAACTGTATACAATGTAATTAATCAGAGACTTGCCTGTACAATTCCATATTAATATATGAAACTGAGGCTATAATCACACATCATTGCTTCTGAATGAGATGTTTGAAGTGGCCCTTTTCTTCCTGGTGGCTCTGTGTAATTTGTTAGTTTACACCCTGCCTTTTCTTCAGGAGCCTCAAAGTGGCTTAATTAGGGATCTTCATTCATTTGATCAGAACAACAAATCTGTAAAGTAAGTTGGACTGAGACTGAGATAGATAGATCTCTATCTAGAAATATAGAAACTACCATGAAATCCCACAGTGAATTTCTACGGCTAAGAATAGATTGAAAACTCAAATTTCCTAATCCTAGTTTGATATATAACTACTACAGCTATGCCCTGCTAGCTGCTATAAACTTCTATTTATTTTTAATAATGGATGACTTGAATTACTAACCTCATCTGGGTCTGCAAGTTTAAACTCCCAACCATCTCCAGTCCAGCTAATGAATGCCTGACAAGATTTGTCAGTCAGAAGTTCTAGAAGAAATTGCCATAGCTGTATGGGTCCACTGCCTATCAATATCAAAATAAAATGGTTAAAGTATACACACAGAAAGACACACTCAAGGATTCATAGGAATGTCAGAAAAGTTAATTTTCAAGATTTAAATATTAAGTACGTAATTCTTTTAAAAATCTTCCTGATTAAAAGATCAACCAGACACCAGAATCTATATTAGAAAAAGATGGTAAATAATAGGAATTTATTACAACAGATGAAGCTTTAAAAAAAAATTAAATCCAGAACAGTTGTCTGGATTAATCTTTTTCTCTCTTAAAGTGTTGTTACATTTTAGAGCACGCTGAACTTCAACTGAACCAAATTTATTTGAAAAATAGAATTAAAAGACAAGGCAATGTTGTGAAATTATGGGCTTTATATCAAAATAATCACTTCAGGTTAAGCAGAGAGTCCTGAATAAGAGTCTTAGCATACACAATTTTCATTTGAATCTCTCCACCATCATTGAAACAAGTAGGCCTAAAGACAAAAAGGGGACAGGAAAATATTTTACTTGCCTGTAAATCCTGCTAGGATTGCTGCTGGAATAACTGGTTTCCCTTGCTCTACAGGGTCACTCCTTTCTTGAATATAGTCTTTAAAGGACATCGTGGGTTTGTTCAGACACAAGGACTGGCTGCAATCATCTTCAAAGCTGTCATAAGATGGGACTCGCTGAACATCTACTAAGGAGGACTGACTATTCCAAGACTGTAGCAATGAATCTGAGCCTTCATAACTTTCTGTGCCACTGTCATTTGAATCATGCTCTCTGGGTTTACCTGGAGAAAAGATGAAAAGTTCACGAATAGAGATTTGCATAAATCTGAATAACTACTATACCTGAAGTTGGATTTTAAAATATTGTACTTATTTAACATACAAATAATTGAACTAGGAGAATACAACCCCTAAATATCATTAGACTTTAATTTTACAAATATATTTGATTATGCTAATTTGAACAGATATGGTAAAATGTATCATACTTCAGAGATGTTTAAACCCCCTCCAGGTTACTGTAGCTTTGTCCAGATGTAATCAGTAAAATTATCAATTTAAAGACTAAGTCTATGAAACCCATTAAATCACTTTTATGATTAAGTCATAAGCAAAGAAATGGGCTAGTAAAACAAAAATAAGCAACCTCATATTTGAATATATAACTGCTCATAAACACAAGAAAATAGACATCTTACTTGTATTATCCAACACCAAGTTCAGATTATTTCTTGTGAAATCCTGATTCATTGAACAGTAGTTCACATTGACAGTCTCTAATTGTGCTTTAGGAAACATCTGAAATTCTTGTTTTAGATTAACAAGATTTGGCCCAATTGTCCTCTGACATACATCTCCCAGAGCTCTGTTTTTTTGAAAACTTAGAGGTTTTGGATAGCTGGGTACTTGAGTGCAATACTGCACTTGTTCAACATTAGTGCCTAAAAAAAACAAAACCCCACAATACTGTGGTTAGAAATCCTTTATTTTTTCAATAGCACCTACCATCCAATTAAACAACTTTATTTGAGGACTTTCCTGAATTAAATCTAGTGACAATCTATGAATAAGTGCTACCCTTATCCATATTCTCAACTAAACAAAATATAATCTTTATACTTTTTTGAAAGAGGGAACCAGCTGAAATACAAAGATAATATAACTTTGTCTCTTGCTAGTATAACTACCTTAAAGCACTTCCATGTCTACAATTGCTTTTGTAAACTTTAAAGCATTTATAGCAACTAGTACTTCAACTTAACATAGTGTTAATTTTAGTGATTCTAACATTTTAGTAAAGCAAAACTGAATATACCATACTTATTTAATATTTAATATATCATACTTCACAAAGAGATGAAATAATGGCTAATTCTTACATTCAATTGATATAATTGATCCAACTCAAACACTGTATATTTTATACTGTATGAAGTGTTTGTCAAAACAAAGTACGTATATCTGGCCACTAACATCACATGAGATATTCTGCATTTCAAATATCAGCTTCTGATTTGAAACATAAGCCATTTCGTCAAAGTTCCTGTTTTGCAAGTTTCTACTACTGAACTATATACATATTTTGAACTTTATCCATGTTTTTCTCTATGTCCATTTCCTTCTTTCACTGACATGCCCCCAGTAAAAAAAAACAAAACAAAAAACCCAGAAACACTTTTTGTAGTTTAAATGCATTAGCCTAAGATCTTTTGTTGTTATTGTTCAATACAGATACTGAACGAGAAGCCTTATTCACATTAAACGGAAATTGTGCGCCTCTAATTTTGATACTATAATTATTGAAATAAAATTTACCTAAGGAGTTGTTGTTGACCCAATGTGGAGATGAAGTAAGGTGAGAATTTTCCACATATTGATCTTGTGGCTTCTCTTCATTGTCTGAGAACAAACAAAGATGTTTAAATATATACCTAAATAGGAGAATTTGCTTTGACAATGTGTCATATATGAGTGATAGCATTTTCACCAAAACATATTTTATGTCAAAATTACCTGCCATTTTGAAAATAATTTATTGTTTTGGAACTTAAAACGCTTTAATTGATCACAGTTAAGTCCAACTTATACTTCTAAAAGTAAAACATATAATTTTATATTATGTATTTTATCTATTTTATTGTAAGCTGTACAGAGTCACATATTAATAAATAAATGAGAGTGAAGTCAATGAGATGCATGTATTTTTTACATTTGCAGTATTACACTGACACTTTCAATAATGTAAAACAATCTCTCCTTTCCTTCAAGATTTCACCACAATGGCAATCCTTATATTTAATTGAGAGATGTTGACTGGTCCAGTCACAACATGAGTTTTCCTGGTAAGGCTGGTTTTTATTGGACTAGTTCCATCTGCTTCCAAATATGTTTGTAGCTAGGACCACATATGTTTGGTTTTGTCTTAGCACAGTATATGAATCCATCTTAAATTAGCTTAATCAAAACAGACAAGAACTCCCATATTAAGATAATCTCAAATAGTACGGGAAGCAAAAGCAAACACTCTAGTTCCTTTAGATATAAATAACTGGCAAGTTAGAATTCACTTTGAAATTTTACAAGTGTTTTCTCAATGTTGCCACAATACAACTGGTTTGTGTGTTCTGCATATTCAGCTATTACTTTGATTTAGTTTAGTCACCTTTTATCATCTGATCCAAATGTTCCCACAATATGTCACCAACATAATCAGGTGCTAGTTCCAAAAAATGTTCCTTTCCCAGATTGCATAACTCTTGGCCATTCATAGCAAATCTCTCAAAGTTCACATTCACTAAACTAAATTCATTGGTAGCCCACAGAAGCCATTGCCATACATGATGTTGTGTCCAAAGCCAGGGATCTGCAGAAAGCAAAAAAATAAAAAATACTTTATCAAGATTTTTCCCCCCAAGGGAAGCTGTAGTAGCATACACTAAAATATAATAGCTACTATCCCTTTTACTACCACCTGAATCCACATATTTTTGGAGCTAACACTCTTAATATTTAACTCAGTTTACAACTGTAGATATATAGGATACAATCTTAAGCATATTCATGTGAACGTTACCATTATTGAGATGAATGTATTTGCAAGTAATGGTTTAGGATAAGAAAATTGTATGGTAAATATTTTATTATATTAGGAGGGGAAAAAATACAACTATCAATTAGCCTAATTGAAAAGAAGAGAGAAAAAAACTCCACTTACTGTTTGGAATGCCTAATCTGTGCTGTTCTTTTGTGAAGCCACTGAAAGTTGCATTTAAGGCCTGACTCATTACAGCCTTACTACATGGAGTTAAGAGGGGCAATTCAGAAGAGTTTGATTCTGAAAAGCAAAGGAATTATAATGTTGGACATAACAAGAACAAAGAAAATAATCTGCAGAAAAAGAAGGGATGTTTTGTTTTGTTAGGTATAATGTTGTATCAATGTCTAATGTCAAATAAATCCAGTCAGTAGTATAGCTTCTGAATTGTTAATATTACAATACTGGAAAATATTGGAAATCCTAGCTAGAATTCTTAATATAAGGTTGGTAATAGTTCCTAGTTTATTCCTTTCTACTTCTAAGGCTACATAATGATTATAAAGATTTGTGCACAAATTATTTTCCATAGAAACATTTCTAAAATATGAACTTTTGCAATGACTTTTGATAATCTGGAGATTGTTTCCTCCTTAATTTCTTGCCCAAATGACTTGGAATTCCTTTAATTAGCATGATAAAAGTGCTTATAAAAACAGGCTTTACCAAAAGAAATAGAATCAAGGCCAGTTGGCACTTCCTGAAGTGTCTGATCTTCATTTAGAGGTGGATAGAATCCAGTAAACAAAGCACCTTCAAAGCTATCAAATGCATGTTGGCGCTGAAAGATAGAAAACATCAAAGTGAGTATCTTATTACATCCACAGCTAGTTTAATATATTATGACAAAGCAAATGTGGCATTCTAATTTGGGGCAATGCCCCAGATGGATCTGGTGCGCAATATGGAGTTCTCTTGGATTCATGGCTCCTGCTAGAAGAATAGGTGGCAGCAATGGCCAGGAATCCCTTTGTACACCTTAGGGTGATATGCTGGTTGCAGCTCTTCATGGATCAGGAGACTTTGTTCACAGTCACTCATGCCCTTGTGATCTCTCACATGGACTACTTCAATGTGTTCGATATAGAGTTGTCTTTGAATAGTATTTGGAAGCTTCAATTGGTGCAGAATGTGGCTGCATGGGTAGTAAAGGGTGTTGGATATTTGACAAATTTAACACCAATGCTTCCTGAAATGCACTGGCTACCAGTGTGTTTCTGTGTGCAAATCAATATGCTGGTTATCACTTTTAAAATCCTTCATGGCTTGAGGCCAGGTTACCTTAGGGACAGTCTTCTCCCAATCATTTCTACCTGTCCAATTTGGTCAGGCAGTTTGAGAATGTTCTGGGTCCTATCAGCTAAGGAATGTCAGTAGGTGGGAACGGCAAGACGTGGCCTCTCTGCCTTAACACTTACCCTCTAAAATAGTCTCTCTTCAGAAGTCAGGATGACTCCGACCCTATCAAACACTCACAAGGCTGTATAGACTTGGTTGTGTGCCTGGGCTGCCGGGTTTGTTAAGAGCCCCGTTTCCTGCCTGTATTAATATCCATAGCAACCGTTTTGCTTGATGCTATATATGTTTATTTTGAACTATTATAATTGTTTTAAATTATTATGGTTATGATGCATGCTGCTCAGAGTTACTTGTTGAGATGGATGGCTATAGAAATTAACCAATTCAATTCAATTCAATTCAAATCATAAAAATGTTATCATCTCCAACTCAGAACTGAAAATTCCTTGGATACATGTTCAAAAATGTTAGTGCAACTCATAAGTCACTGAGGAAGAATTTGAATACTTGCATTCTGTACTAATGAGTCATTTCTAAAAAATAACTTTCTTTCCATAATATCAACTAACAGCATACAAAGATTTTAAGATTTTTTTTCTGAAATATAGATACAGACCTGGGAACTTGAAAAGCTCCTCTGATAACATTCAATATATTTTGGACTCAGTTATTCGGGCCTTTTCGCACTATTTAAAGACCTGCATTTTTTACATGCATCAGTACTTGCATTAAATACACTAAACTTGCATTAAATGCCTTTAAATGACTGCCTGGCACCATATATAGTTAGAAGGATGAACCATGCATTATGTTAAATGTCTGATTCAGTTACAAATGTTAAGATTTTTTTGTGTTCAGAAGAGGTTTCTCAAACTGCGTAATAACTTTTCATGATTATGCTAAATATCTCATCAGTAATACATACAGTAGTTAAGGCAACGAGCCTTCGTTTTTTTAGGGGCCATAACGTATGGGCAGAGTCCTATGGGAGAATGGGTTTTTTAAATAGCCTGATCCTAAGTCACCCAAAGTCACTGGGAGTTGAGTGACATGCAAATTTGATAAATAAATAAATGCAAGAAACTCTGGTGCAATACATGCCTGGAACAATTCAGTTTGCATATCAAAATGCAATTTATATCTCATTGTGGTTATGTTGCTGTATTAATCTGTATTGTTTTATAAATCACTTATCAAAGTGATGGTGCAGCAGTACCATCAGGCATTTTAGTATTAATGCAGCATAAGTTTCTAATGAGTTATTACAGAATTCATATATTGTTTAAATGAGCTACCCAAGGAGCTGTATAAAATTTAGTCAGAGTGTTTCAGTCTGGAATAGTGAAACTACAGATTTTTCAAGTTACAAAGTTCAACATCAAGAAGTTAAGCAATTTGCTGTATAAATGAAATGATTAGAAAGTTAGATAGCTGGCATAGTAATGACAAATTCTTTCAGTGTTAATAGATAAAAAGATCTGAGTCATCACTAATATTTAGAGGAAAGGACAAACACTTTCAACATAATCTGGAAACTCCTCTGTTTTGTGTAAATAAATGATCCCTTACACTGAGTCACTGGAAAAAATGCAACACTCTGTAAGATCAAAAGGGATACTTTACTTCAAAAGTATTCTGCATGTTTAAAACATGAAATTAAACAGTAAAATAAGCATGTTTAAAACTTCTATAGATTAGTTCCAACTAGCTCTAATAAAATATTATGTCCTATGTCAGAGCTGCTATGGATTAGTGGGAAATGGCACTCATTGCCAAATCTTAAAGCTCTCACAAAAGCCCTACGGTGATGGGTCTGCCTCCTCAAGGCCAATGGAAGTCACTTATTAGGCCCACAAGATGCTTTACAACCAGCTCTGTCAATAAGTGACACAGCCCAGGTTAATGAGAGTCTATCAAAAGTGTTACATTATGACATCTTTTTAAGTAAGTGAACCAATAGTCCTAACGCTTACTATTAAGCTAACAAATAAGTAACTATTTTCTGTACATATCCTGATTTTTGAATTTGAGGCAATACTGATAGAAAGGTTTTCAATATAATTTAATTGTATTATATAATTAATTATATTTTATTTTTAAAAGGTTACGTTACAATGTCAAAGCAAGCAAATATATATAAATTTGATATTTTAAAAATTATATGTAAATATTGTATAGCAGTAATATCAAGACCATAATATGATATATAATGACTGTGATATTGTAATAGAGATTGACAGTGATATGAAAATAATTTTAGTTATATTAATGGCATATTAAATATTTTTTGTAGAGATGACCAGGCAAGAGTTAATTGCTGACTAAGAGCATTACTTACTACTATTGTTCTCTTTTAAAAAAAATGTAATTAGGATTAAAATGACACTGTAGATTTGTGTCATTTATTAAATCAGTAACAGTAATAAGTGAAATTCAATGAAACCATTAATTATTGCTGGCATAGCATAATATAGACTAATACAGTCTCATAATTTGTTCATTAAATTGATATGCTTTGCCCAGGGTTTAAGCTGGATTTTACTACACATATCTGTTTTTCCTTCATAGCTTACCTTGAACAATTCTCTATATACACTGCAAACAGGTGCTACTTGATCCATGTTTTTAATTCCAAATTCATTCATCTAAAAGTAGAAACAAAATACAAAAGTATTGGTTTATAAATTAAATAAAAAATAATAACTCATGGTTATATCCAAATGGTGCATCTATTGCAGCTCATAAAGGTATACCTATATGAGAATTCTTTCATCTTGAGGTGAAGAAGCCAATTTTCTTATATATAATACACATATGTAGCAAACTACAATTAAATGTAAATGATCTTTAAAATAATGGATGAACAAGACAAATCATTTTCATTTATTTATTTTATTTATTTATTTAATTACATTTATATCCCGCCCTTCTCCTTACGGACTCAGGGCGGCTAACAATCAGATAAAAACACACACATTATACACCTATTAAAATTGATTAAAAAGAAATATTTAAACTCATCAAATTTAAAAATAATTAAAACCCCTTTAAAATCCCTTAGGCCAGTCCCGCAAGCTGGAACAACCACGTCTTGAGGGCGCGGCGGAAGGAAGGGAGATCAGGGATCACCCTGATCTCTGGGGGCAGTTCGTTCCAGAGGGT
>NW_015386553.1:581571-607650 GCF_001527695.2 Protobothrops mucrosquamatus | reverse complement strand
GGAGCGTACAGGTCGGTGGGAGGAAATCTGTGGCAGGAGGCGGTCTCATATAGCACAATGTGGAATTACTTCTGAAGGTGAAAATAATTCTCTTCAAGACTAATCCCAAAGGTGATTTTTTTTCAGGAGGTAACTGGACTTTCTTGTGTTTCTTTTGAAGATGTTTTGCTTCTCATCCAAGAAGCTTCTTCAGCTCTGACTAGATGGTGGGGAGTGGAAGGATTTATACTCCTTGCAGACAGATGGTCATTTGCATTCCTTTAGAGAGTCCTTGAAACCATTTGGAGGTTTACCTGTGCCCTCAGGGTCACCTGAGTAGTGCAAATGTGTGTGGAGCCTTTTTGGCTGCAGGATGTTTTCTGCCCTGTATTCCTTCACTGTTGAAAACAGGCGCAGGCTGTTGGGGATGAGTCTGTGCTGTCTGACGCTTATAATGATATATAACTTATATAATTTATAATCTATAAGTCTTCACACTTATAACTGTTGCAGCATCCCCATGGTCATGTGATCAAAATTCAGATGCTTGGCATCTAGCCTGTATTTATGACAGCTACAGTTTCCCAGGGTCCTGTGATCATCTTTTGTGACCCTTTGACAAGCAGTCAATGAAGAAGCCAGATTCACTCAACAAGAGAGTTACTAACTTAATTGCAGTGATCACTTAACAGCTGTGTAAAGAAATGTTGTAAAATGGGGCAAAACTCAGTTAACAACTGTCTTGCTTAGCAATAGAAATTTTGGGCTCAATTGTGCTTGCAATTGGTTGTACCTGTATGGTTATGGATCCTTGTTCACAATATGAACACAATATGTTCACAATCAGACACAAACACACACACAGTACAGTAAAAGGAAATGATAGTATACTGTATTTAATACTGCCAAATAAGACATATGGTTTTTTAAAAAAATAAATCTCTTAAAACTATAGTTGATGAAGTTAAGGTAAAATCTGAATACCTATATTCAGTATAAGAATATACTGAATGAAAAGGTTGTAAAGACGTAATTGGGGGGTTGGGGGTTCAGCTTGACACAATGGACATATGTTTTATCATAATCCTTTATTGTTTTAGGTTAACTCTTTGATATCAGATTTTGGCAGTATCACTTTGATTGTATTACTCTTAAATCCCATCAGTATCACATAAACTTTAATTTAATTTGTAGTTCTTCATAACACACGCCCATTATATAAAAAGAATGTAAAAGTTGCTGGGGAGAGGGGTGAGACTAGTGAAAATATTTTGACAATGAAATCTAAGCTGGTTTGCTGTTATTACTATTGTTTATACATTATTACTTAAATGACTAGAAACAAAATAATTTTTAACATGAAGATTATCTTATCTATTACCTTGTTCAAATACAAAAGAAGCTCTAACTATATGGAATATTTAAAAATCCATTATAATGGAATAAAATGCAACTTTTTCAGGTACGTATATCTCATCCTAGTAAACATATCAGTGCCATTATTTTTTTCTACAAATTTATAAATATCTATAGTACTGTTCTTTCTCCTCCTCCTCTTTGTACTAAACATTTGGCCTCAAATGTTTGAGGTAGTTTAACGTTTGAACTTCAGCAGTCATATAACTACAATATGATCTAAACCTATTCAAAAACCAATATATTCAGTGTTGACTGTATCTTTTGTACAACAACATAGAACAGAGGTCCCCAACCTTTTGGGCACCAGGGACCAGTTCCATGGAAAGAGGTTTTTCTGAGGACTGGAGGGTGTGTGGTTTTGTGTGTTGCCTGCATCCCACAGATGGGGCTTTGCTTGTTTGTGCGGACCGGTTGGTGGTATGCCGTGGTCTGATACTGGTCCACGGACCGGGGGTTGGGGGCCCCTTACATAGAATATACATCTCTGTTGGTTATATAATTAACTGATCCCCTCATCATCACAATAACCCCCAGCATTAATATTTTGGCGACATAGTTCAGGATAACATACAAACATGTATTTACCAGAATAGCTTAATGAATCTCAAAAAGATGGTACTCGATTTCCTAACAATAGCTTGGACATCTTTAAATACATGAACCCTAACTATATAACAAGCTTTCAGTTATTGTATTTTGGTAATGCCCCCTAGTAAGCTTCAGGGCATAAATAAGATTTCTAAATATGAATTATATTTGTTTGAAATACACACAAAGCCAGGATTAAACAAAATCATCCCCTATTAAATATTCTCCATTATGCCACAGAAGACCTATTTTAATCTCATTAATTAAAGATGCAACAAAGAATTATGTGACACCTTAAGACTAAAAAAAGAGGGCAGGCCCTGAAAAACAAATAAAAAGAAAAATCATGGGAAAAGAAAATGTATTAAATACCAGTTGGAAATTATTCATTGCACAGAAACCCAAAGACCCTGTGATTACCAGTTTTAGCTACCATGAAATTAGGACTGAAAATCTCTGGATGGCCACCAGATGGCAGTAAAGAGTGTCTCAGATTTGTCACAGCCCAGAGCAGCTTGTCTTATACCAAGTAGTCAAACTTGCAAGTAAACATCATAAAATTCAGTTATGCATAAGTGATCTCACTCTAAATAAGTATTAATTAACAAATGCTTGTACTGTAATTTCAGGTTAACTTCCTCATTAGCATAAACAGGTATTTGAACTCAAGTTGTGTTTATTTGAGAAACCCTATCAGATTATATCAAAAATTTAAATACTGGAAATTCAATAATGAGTTTACTGATAATTCAATACTTTAATACTTTCCAATACCAACACTTCAACTTGCTACATTTTAAGGCTTAATCAATAATTACACAATATAAGCATGAATACGCAACACTACTTAAGAAATTCAAGAGTTCTTTCTGTCTCCTTAACACATGAACAAACACAAAACAAACCTCTAAACTGACTTCATGCCTGTCATGTCTACATGTGACACTTTTGGGAAAGGGAACATACGGTGAACAAACTACTAATATAAAAATTTTCAAAGCCCCCTAATAAGAACTTAACAATATTTATTAGATTGATGAGAACTGTAAACTACATCAACATTTTTTTCACCTTCAATCTACATTCACTTTTTAAATTCTTAAACAGATCATTGGAGAAAAAAATCAACACATTTTAGTTGCTTTTCTGGCAACTAAAATTAAATTCAGGCATTTAATGAGAAATCATCCAAGTATTGTTTAGAAAGTGGGCCTCTATTTAAGCAAGGAAAAAAAAACTTGGGCAAAAGAATTGCATGGGAAATCCAATGCGCACCTCTCCTTATCTCTGATTTCCACATAGGGATTGTTCATATAGCTTCTTAAAGTGTTATCCTAATAAACTCTCTTTTAAAGAATTCCATATTCAGTTACGGACAAACCGAGGGATCTAAGACATTCTCTCCCAAACAAGCTTTTGGGTCGCTGGGCAAATATGTCGTACGGATCTAGAAAACCATAAAAACCGAAAACAAAAAGCCCTACATCTATCTTCACCAGGGATTATCCAGACAACATGAAGCCTCATGCACTAAATGGAGCAGACTCAGGTACGTTTGAAACACAATTCCATCAGGTCTGGAGTTTATGGCTGAGGGTAATGGGAGCTGTAATCCAATGCGGATGGCGGGCACCAGATTCAGGTTACCACAAGCCTCTGGCCCACGCATTTTCAGAGAAGGGCAAAACCGTATCAGCCCCCGATCAGAAAGCCTGGATGGACCGAGAGCGCGTCCAGGGCAAAAGGGGGCAGGCGGAGTCGGGCTTGTTCCCTCCTGCCTTCCTCCCCACCCGGCCGGGGACTCGTCCGCGCGTCCCAAATGCTCCTGCCTCCCGCGTCTCCTCTTGGACTCGGCGGCCCGTTTCCTCCCTTTCTCACCTGGGGCGAAGCCAAGCCAAAGTCCCACGAGGCGCGCGGTCCCGTCGCCACCGCGCTGGTGAAAGCTGTCCCAGCCTCCTTCGGGGACCCCAAAATATCCCTGCGCGTCAGCCGAAAACACGCATCCGGAAAACAACACTCCACGAAGGGCTGTTAGTATCTCAAGCGGCTGAACTGAGCGGAGGAAGCCTGGCCGTAGCAAACCACGTCGCCGGAAGAAGAGGCAAGGCTCCTGCCCAGGGCACAAGGCAACGTGCTGGTGACGGAGCGCGTCAGCTTCGGCAGACTTGGCTGGCGGCCCGCGCGCGAATGCGTGCGCTGACCCGTGTTGGGCTAGCCTACTCTTGACGGGGCGAGGGAGGGAGGGAGGCGGAGCGGTAGGCCAGGCCCAGCCAGCCTCCTCCCACCCGAGAGCAGGAAGACATCCCGCTTCCTTCGGGGAGGCAGATGAAGCCTCGAAGGCTGGCGTCGCCCAGCGGGTGCCCGCCAGATGTGTAGAACCGGAACGTCGATCTTCCTGGGCACAGCGAAGCAGTTTTGCGCCTGGAATGGCGGGAGAGATAGTTGATAGTACCAGATAGTTCCTGCTTAGGGGTATCTTAGAAAAATCTGTTTTTAATTTTTGTTTTCAATAAAATTTAAATTTAATAATTAAAAAAAAAATCTGCCTCTTTGGATCAAGCTCTCTTCTGTATACCGTATGGCTGTATCGGTTTACCCAATTAGGTTTACAATATAAATTCACTGGTTCAGGAGCTAGCTTTGCCTAGTAGTCTAAACTAGGCATATGGTTTGTATGGGTTTTAGCTTAAGTGTGTTGTGTGAACCCAAGCTTTGTGATTTGTAAATTGTGGTTAACGACTTAGCATGTTATACAAATCCAAACAAACTTTCAGAGTTTCTAATGAGCTTTATGCGCGCCTTGCAGGATCAGATCAAAATATTCAGACTTTAATGGCCGTACATAGGATGAGGAGCAAAACTCCCCTTCAGGAGCCCAGATAATATTTGTCACCCTGGGTTCAACTATTGCAGGGGTGTCAAACTGCCGGCCCATGGGCCGGATGCATCGTGCCAAAACTGCGCCCACCCCATTGCTGGTAATGGAAAAAAAGTTGTGATACATCGCAACATGTCATGTGACGTTGTGAGTTTGACACCCCTGAATTATGGGGTCCTTGGTGCTCTCTGAGACCAATTTATCAGCAAATCATCAGTGTCCTAGTCTTTGGATAATGAAGGAAGAAGCTGTTGTGATTATCAGGATTTATTTGATGTCATGAAGATAATTTGTCATTCGCTAGGGAATTTAGATTATTGGGCCAATTACAAGTATAATAAATACATAAAGCGGCCATCTACTCTTTGTAATAGATTATAACACTACTTGTGTTATAAAGTACTTCCTTTAGCTTTCTTTGAAATTTCTGACATTCATTTTCATGACACTTTCAAGAACTGTAAAAAGTAACATTTGCAAAAGCCATGTTAATTCCTGTTCAGCAAATTCTTTCATGTATTTCATTTCATTTTGATAATATTTTCCAACCACTTATCCATAGCAGATACTAGGTTATCCAACCTTTAATTACCTGGATTCAGCTTAAATCCATTTTGAAAATTTTATATGATCTAATTATACATTTAAGTTCTTTTAAAACTCTGGAGATTTGCTCATGTACATTTTATCAAAAAGCTCCAACATTTGGTTTCTGCATTTAATAATGGATAATTTGTCCACAAGGTAGATACAGTAATCTAGGAAATGTACTTTATTTTGAACCAAGCTATATATTCAACATCATATTTTCTTGCCCATACTATTTTTTCTGTCTGTCATTAATTTTTTTAGTTCCAGGCTGAATTTTTTTTTAATGAACTTCTACCGATTGCTTCTTGTCCTAGCGTGAGATGCTTTGGAGAATAAGTCAACCCGCTATTCTCTGCAAGAGCCTGTCAAGTCAGCTTGATGGAAGTCTGCTATCATGTCACCTTAGTCCTTTTCTTCGTTAGACTAGAGTCTAGACATACCTAGTTCATGCAACTGTTCATCCTATGGTTTAGCCCCCAGGACCCTTATTTTTCTTCCTCTTCTCCGCATCTTTCTGGAATCTCAACATGTATCATGGTGACAAGAACTGGATGCAGTATTCTAAGTGTGGTCTTATCAGTGCAGTATAAAGTGGTACATTACTTCTTGTAATCCTAATGCTATCCCTTTGTTGATGTAGCCTAGAACTGCACTGACTTTTTTGGTAGCTGCAGCACACTGCTGACTCATACTTAAGTGGTATTCCACTAGGATACCTAGACCCCTCAATAAATAGATTGTGATGTGGTTTGGCATAAAATTCCTCAAATCAGCAGGTTGAAAGTGCAGTAAAAGTACTTATAAATTGTAAGCTGGGGTGCAATGTAGACCAGCCTTCTCATGGTGCACCAAGGGCAACATGACTTTGTCATGGCTAAATAGTCTATACATTCTGGCTGCTGGACTTCCCAAGGATCTCCCAGCAAGTAGGAGAAGCATGACTACCAGAAAACACAACAACGATAGTTAATGATGTATTCTATTACACCATATGAAATAAATAAATAACTGGAAGTTATTTTGTCATTCTGATTCCTGGAAGACAATTTAAGCTCTATGTTTTGCTTTAATATTTAACCAGGCTCCGGTTAGGCGAAACAGGAAAAGTTTTTCAGGATTTTTTAAACAGTTTTCACTCTTATCCACACACAGGCTGTGGGTTTTTCCCCATAGTTGCTATTGCCACTTTTCAATCCCTCCAAAGCTTCTTGCAGTAACCCATGGTCTTATTTATTTCTGCTGACATGGAAATGCTCAGGAAAAAAAATGCTATGGTGGCATAACTGTTAGAAGAGAACGGAGCCGGGAGGTGGGTCAAGGGTTCCTGCCAATGGGAAAACAAACTGCAAAGCTGCAAGGCTTCAGACAAAAATACCATCTTGGCTGCAATTTCAGATGTGTTGCAGCTGAGCTATTAATTGACATTGAGAAATCAAACTAAACCAGAGCTAATTCTACACTGGTTCAAAAAGTACTTACTGTTAATTCTTCATGTGGTCTTCAATGCATATTATCTAGTCCAGAGGTGTCAAATTTGCAACATCACGTGACATGTTGTGACGTATCGTAGCTTTTTTGCCATTGCCGGCAATGGGGTGGGCTATGATGCATTCAGCCTGCGGGCCGGCAGTTTGAAACCCCTGATCTGGTCTCTTCTAAAAGAGAAATCAAGGAGGAAGAACAATAACTTTAATAACATCTAGAAGAGTATATTCCTCCCCACAGCAGGGTTATTCTCTTTCATTCACAGTACATGTGTGCTAAATATTATAACATAATTTTTGAATGAGAATAAATATGAAGGCTAAGTACAATAGTAGAAGTACCAAATATTGCGGAATAAGCCCCTTGAGATCTGATAGCTGATTCCTGTTCTCAAGTGCCTACAATCAAGATTATGTCAACAAATATTAACTGAGGCACACAAAAGTACTGATGATTATGACAGAACTTCTTAAAGCAGCAAAGTCCTGATCTAATAAGGCAACATCTGGCAAACTCATAAGGGAAGCCTTTGCAAACTGTACATCAGCTGGATAGTGATTTTAATTATAAGACTGATGAGAACAATTATACCATCATTTATACTGAGGAAGCAGCTGTCAAAAAAGATAAGATGGCAGAATGGGAGTTCTTTGTTCTTTTGCTTATGTGATGCTGTGAGGAAGAAAAAAATGTTTAAATCTCTTTCTTCCATTCCATCCTTGAAATAATTAGCTGTTTGATTCAATTCTGGATCCTTCCAAGGGATAAATGTATATGCCTTTTTAAGGTGTTAGTGCACTTTAGTATATAGCCAGATATCATTTCTCCAATATGCAGAAGTTTGCAACAGATGACATATCTTTTTGCTGTGGTTAAATTTCATGGATTAGGTATGTATTTTTAAGACAGGCTGACATGGGAATAATGCTGTTTGGATCACTAAATAGTGACACCATTAATACTGTTGGGAAACCCATTTAGAATTATAATGTTTTAAAATATATATTATTATTTTCCAATGCACTCTTACAGATTAGCTTGTACAGTGTTGCCAAATGCCTAAGCATGTGAAAGCCAATAGAAAGGAAACTAAAAAAAGGGTTTTGCAATATAATTTATTATAAACAGCCATGAATTGTCTATCCTTTCATTCACAGAACATAGTTACATATACCCAACTTATCTGAGATGAAAGATGTTATAGGATCACGGTACTTATCCAGGAATAGTTTCAGGATTTTTTGAGAAACTTGCTGTCAAATTTGTGAGCAGATTTGTTTCTGTCTCTTTCTCCATGGTCTTTTTGTGCAGCTCCAATAAAACTCTGCAGAACTTGTGGTTGGTTCATTTCCCCAATGAAAAGAACTCTTGGTTCACCCATTTACCTCTGGAAGACCAGAGCAGAGGATATTCTGAGTACAGTATATGAATGGGCTAGAAATAGTAGTAGTAAGGAAATGTCTTTAGTGGATTCCAGTTCCTGCAGACTTCAGAATATGCAACTTGTTTGGAATGTACTACTCTTCAGCGCTATTGCAAGATGCAAACATGGTAAGAGGCATTGGGAAAACTGCCCATTGCAATGTTGATCCATGTTCAGAATTTTCACTTGACCCTTAGTAAAAGGACACACTGTTACCCAGGCTGCTGTTACAATCACTGTCACTCAGATGATTTTGGAAATGAACAAGTGTGTACAACATGTACTGAAAACATTTAAAAATATTGTGTTAAAGTACAAAAGGAAACAATAAATACAACATATGAATGAAATAATGTAACTTTATATTTTAATATTTTTATTGAAGTTTAAGAATACAAAGATAAACTAATATAAATTAAGAAAAATATAAAAAGTTTAAAAATTGCAAAAAGAAAAAAAATGAAAAAATGAAAAAAGATATATAAAGAAACGATTTCCCTCTTCATCAAGAAAAGAACAAACAATTTCAGTAACTTATCAGCTTCTCTAACCTTTCAAACAAAGGTCTCTCCATATCTCAACTCTTATCTATAAACAAATTATAAAGCCTTGTCATTCAATCTTAATCAGCAAATTCTGTTAAGACTTACCGGAAATAACAACATATATATTTTAATCAACTAAATCAATTTTCTCCCTTTCCTTTGAACACAGTAACTTATCATTTTCTCTAAAAATACAACAAAAAATATTTTCTTCCCATTTCTTCCCTTTTATCTTAAAGATTAATTCGAACTTAGGCAGGAAAAATCCACTAAGATACCAGAAACAGCAACAAATTAAAAATCTGGACCTTTAATTCTTTCAAATAGTGTCCCACAAGTTAATTTATTATTTTCTCTTTGTCTCCTATCTGAAATTCCTTTGTAAGTTTAACACATACCAGAAATAACATCTGTATTTTAACCTTGTTCAAATAAGGCAATTTTGTAATTCTTTACTTTCAACACTATAGCTTATCACTTTCTCTGACAATACAAAAAAAATCTTCTTTCTATATCTTATCTATAAAAAAATCTTTAAAGACAATCCATTCAGTCATGGTCAAGAAAAACCCATTAAGATCTACAAGAAAGAACATCATGTATATTTTTAAACCTTGATCAAGTAAATCAACTTTGCATATCTTCTTTTGGCTCTTAAACTCTTGCTCTTTATTCCCTTTAAATAGTGTCCCAAAAGTCCCTACAGTAACTTTTCATTTTGTCTTTGTCTTTTCTCATGAATTCTTTCATGAGTATAGTACACCTCTTTTATAAGTCCAAGATAAGAAAGTTGTTCCAGTCACTCTGATTTATTAGTTGTGTATCCCATTTAGTTATTAGGACTTCAGTCAGCTTCATTTGTAAGTCATTTGTAACATCTTTTTCCATATCATGCTTGTATCTTGTTATTTTTAAATCCATGGCCTGGTCCTCAGTTGTATTCTCTTCTATCCTCTTTTAAATATTTTTATGGTAGCAGACAGTCCCCAGAGAAATTTCTGAGTACATTATTGCCAAATATGAGTCAGTTTGGAGTAGTGGTTAAGGTGCTGGCCTAGTAATTGTGAAACAATGTGTTCTAGTGCTGCCTTAGATATGAAAATAGAAATAGGGAGAAATCTTATGTATGTTCACAGCTTTGAAATTTCTTATTAAATAATAAAGATGGGATAAAAATTATATGAATAAATTAAAAAAAATACAAATTCTTCTAAAAAGTTAAAATACTTTTTCTCCATTTTGTATTAGTGGATCTCTTCTCCTTTAATTATAATCTTTAGCTCTTTCTTATTGCCTCTTATTGTCCAGCTTTCAAAGTCTACTCCTTATCATTGGTTTTCTCTAATCCATAACACTATCCCATAAGAAGATTTCCTACACTTAGATTCAAAATCTTCATATATTCTTAACAGGATTTTAAACAACCCACCAAAAGGATTCTATAATTAGTTTCAGTGCTTATTTCCAATCCACCTGGCCCCTTAGTCCATTTAAAATTTACAAAATCAATGTTCTAATCACTCTTTTTCTGTTTATTTCAGAATATTTTTTTTAAGTTCTTAAACTTACATGAAATTTCCATCACTAAGGATTGAAGGAGAATCATCTAGTATGATGAAATGTGTTGTTCTGAAAGTTCTTAATATCAAAAAAGCAGTTAACAAGCCGTTCCCAGAAAAGAAAAGAAGTGGGCAAGCCCAGTGTCCATTTGAAGGCTTAGGCAAAGCTGACTCTTTCTTAGCTCCCAGAGCTCAAAAACCTGCTGGAAATCAGTATTTTATGTTCTTTTAGGGAGATCCCAAATGCTCTCCTTTATCAAGAGAGGAATTTCAAGATGTCGGTCCATTGCTGGCTCCTCGTTCCACCATAGTCATTGACTTCACAAAAAGCAAAGCCATCTTCAGTTGGCCATTACTTCTCTGGAAGTCCCCCAAATAATGTAATTTTAAACTTAATTGTAATTAGGTATAGTTAAAAAAAGTTGTGGGCGGGAGAAAAGGGTATTTATGTTATAAACAGAGTTACTCCAAAAACACTGACAATATTGCTCAAAAGATTTCCTGTCTTGTACTAACAAAAATAAATAAAATGCCTGCAGCACTTTTTACCAAGTATTCCTTGCTGCAATTCAGGTGTAGATTTTTTTCCTTCCAATGTTGTATAATAATTAATCCAACTAACACCATGTCCCCAAATCCATAATTCTTGACAGTTTGAAAATTTTGAGGATATAGCCAAAAAGGGGGAAAAGTTTATTTACACCGAACAATTAAGAATTATATTAAAAAAACTTCGTGTTAGCCAAAAATGTGACATTAGGACCAGACCAAGCCATGTGAGTTAGTGTTCCCACATTTAATTTGCATCTCCAACATCAAGTGATGTCACAAACATATGCAGTACTCTCATAATCACATTTCAATATCATAAGAAACTAGTTTCATGTTGTACTGAAAACACAGGTGAAGGATTAGCAGTTAATTTTATTTCCTTTCTATGGTGTTGCTCAAGAACTGGTAATAAATTGGGCAGGGCATTAACTGAATGGATTTTTGCTCAGCTGAAAAGAGAATCCTCTTTATTGCTTATGTGGTGCTCTTAGCATGAACTCAGCTTTCCAACTCATGAGTGAAGATGATTTGCAAGCCTGAATCAAAGGCTTTTGAAAGGTTTGGGGAGTGGATTCTCTCCAAATTCAACAATTGGTAAGCTCTTATCATGCCCTTAGAGTTTTCCACATGGAGTATATGGAGATTAATCTGTCCTCCTTACTGAACAGCAAAGCTTATTTAAAAAAAAATTGTTGAACTATACGTCTATGGAGATTCTCAGTCATCCAGATCAAGGTTGTCCCAAAGGTGCTTTTTCAGGAGGCAACTGGACTTTCTTGTTTTTCTTTGAAGACATTTTGCTTCTCATCCAAGAAGCTTCTTCAGCTCTGACTAGATGGTGGGTAATGGAAGGGTTTATATTCCTTGCAGACAGTTGGTCATTTGCATCCTTTTAGAGAGTCGTTGAAGCTACTTGGGGGTTTACCTGTGCCCTCAGGGTCACCTGAGTAGTGCAAATGTCATGGCCTGGATGACTGAGAATATCCATAGACATTTAGCTATGCACTTTGGGATGAACACCCTTTGAATGGTGAGGGAGTATGAACGGATTTCCAGAAAACATTGCAGACTACAAGAACCATTTGCGCTTCAGTTTGAGATGCAAACAACACAGACTCATCCCCAACAGCCTGTGCCTGTCTTCAATAGTGAAGGGACACAGGGCAGAAAACATCCTGCAGCCAAAAAGGCTCCACACACATTTACATTACTCAGATGACTCTGAGGACACAGGTAAACCTCCAAATGGCTTCAACGACTCTATAAAATGATGCAAATGACTAGCTGTCTCCAAGGAATATAAATCCTTCCATTCCCCATTTTCAAAGAAAAACAAGAAAGTCCAGTTGCCTCCTGAAAAAGCACCTTTGGGAGTTGAACTGTACATGTGCAACTAGCTATAATAACATGTTAAGTTGCTTACAACATTTAGATACTGAAAGAAAGATAATCTTTATTATTAAGAAATAGACAGCACTAATAAAATGATAATGTAAACTCTAATTTACATAGTTATGTAAACAATATAAAATACCAAAGAGAAAAGAGGGACAAACAGATACAATATAATACTGCATAATGTCCTATTAAAATGTCATATTGGTCATTTCTGATATACTGTATATATATAATAGTGACAATTATACATACTCTCAAATGGTTTTGGATTTTTTTTAGAAACATTAACAAACATTTTGTTGAGAATAGCAATAGAGTCTCTGTGTGTAAGAGAAATGGATATGCCTGATCAGCATTCTAAAGGTGCCTGTAATATTCATCCTTGGTTTACAGTACATGTTGAAATTATTTAAGGAAGTTTAAGCAAAGATCACTGTGTACTTTGACTATGTTGCATAAAAGTGAAGTAATTAACAGTAAAGTTGATTTTTAAATTATGTGATATTTTGAATATTTAGCAATTGGCCCGTGTGTGAAATTCATAAGAGTTGGGAAATTAAATTTGGTTAGTGTTTGATATACAATATGCAAAACTTATTAAAGTAGAGATTTAGCAATCTCTGCTATTGAAGTTATCATTTGAAATAATCTTTTCTTAGTGCAGATTTTCAAATAAGTTGCTTTTATCAGTTTTTATAGTGACTGATGATGGCTAGGGATTCTGTTTCATCTGTATCCTGGGGGTAGAGAAGCCTTTTTTCTCTCTCTCTCTTCTTTTTTTTTTACTTCAGCTGCACTTCTATATTGATACTGAGCCAGTTTGGTCTAGTGGTTAAGGTACAAGGCTAGAAACTAAAGAATACGAATTCTGGTCCTGCCTTAGGCATGAAAGCTGGCTGGGTGACTTTGGGCCAGTCACTCTCTTTCAGCTCTACACACCTCAAATGGTTGTTGTTGTGGGGAGGAGGAAGGAGTATTAGGTATCTTTGCTGCCTTGAGTTATGTATAAAAATAATAAAGGCAGGATATAAATAAATAAATAAATAAATAAATAAATAAATAAATAAATAAATAAATAAATAAATAAATAAATAAATAAATAAATAAATAAATAAATAAATAAATAAATAAATAAATACAGTTTCTATGCCTCAATCCCTTAAAGTTCTCTCAGGTCCGACAATAACAAAAATTCGCAAATCCTCACTACATGTAAAAAGGAAATAAAAAAGGACTCCCCAATCCATGTCCTTACCACACACTGTGTACATTTGTCTGGTCATATGAACACAACCCAAAATCCCAATAATAATGATGAGGAGATGCTGAAAAAGATATCAGGCCACCTGTCATCTTGAAAGATTTGAAAATCATAAATTGGGAGGTGGGATGAAACCATTCCTACACAGAGGGAAATTAATTTCTCCTGTTACACATAGCCATAAAGTTCTTTTTTTAGTTTAGTCTTTTTTTTAAAATCTTGTTGCATTTACAAAAACAAACAAAAAAACTGCAGCTGAGTAAGAAATACATTGGTTCAGTTCGCAAATCAAGCTGAAATTGTGGAATCTCAGAAATCCAAAACTGTTTTCAGATTGGCACAGAACTCTCATTTGGGATTCTCCTTCATATGAAGCTAATACTATTACATTCTTTCAGCAAATGATGACTCACAACTAGATTTTCTTCATTATCCACTGGCTGTTCCACATAGCTGCATTAAAATGCTACCCATTAGACCTTGAGTCAGAAGAAAAATATCTTGGCACAAACTGGGCTGCCCCAGTTGCTAGTCCCTCTGCTGTGATAGTGACAAAGCTAACAAAAAGCACTGTCCATAAATTCCTATTGCAGATCAAGTTAAGGGTTAGTGTTATGAGTAAGGGAAAGGATTGGTAGATTCCCTTGGCTTCATGTCCCCTTCTACATTTCTGTGGGCAAACAATTACTGCCCTCCTTAACATTGGGTAGAATGAGGGTGAATGCAATTATTTAGCTACATATCAAGTTGCTCTACTAATAGGTGACAAGCATGAAAGGATGCACAAAATGAACTGATGGGAAGCAGTCCTTAATGTTCTTGTTCAGTTCAGCTCTTCTCCATGACTATAATCTGTCTGGTGGGCTATTTTTCTGGCAGTGGTAGAACTGTGTCCTAAAATATCGCATTTGTACAGAGATATGGCACTAGGTTACTTCTGTTGGAAGCATGGTGAGCTAAACATGGATCTATGGCCAGTGAAGACAATGGGAACCCCTCCAAATAAGGAAAGGATGGGAAATTGCCCACATGTGTTCCAGACGGCTGCTCCTCATTAGGGGAGATTGCAGGATGATTTCCAATGGATCTGAATGCTGGGAGATGAAGGCATTAATCATCAATCACACAACCAAGAACATTAAGTTCAGTAACCTGTTTCTAATCATGTTTGGAAATTAAATAAATTGCTTATTTAAATATTTTAAGGCTATTAGAGGTTAAGGGCAGGTTAGCATATCTTTATTCCTCAACAAAAGAAAAATAACTATAGATTGAATTTGAAATAAACGGTAAAAAACTAAACAGGTTCTTTCAACCTAAGAAAATTATAGTAAACAAGCCCAAGACAAATTTGGAATATTGAAACTTTAATTGTAAGAGTTTGGAATTAACAATATAAAATAAAGTTTTTCATGAGAACCAGAATTATTTTGACTACTGAAGTCATAACAGAGACATGAGACCTTATGATATAAACTGGACATTAGAGAGGACTAAAATCCAAGCCAAAAAAAAAACCCCTTTGCCCCTGGGATTGGGATTTACAAAATGACACAAAGTATTCGAATGGAGCCATGGTGGGGCAGTAATTAGAATGCAGTATTGCAGGCTAACTCTGCCCACAGGCAGGAGTTTGATCCTGACCGGCTCAAGGTTAACTCAACCTTACATCCTTCGGAGGTTGGTAAAATGAGGACCCAGATTGTTGGGGGCAACATGCTGACTCTGTAAATCACTTAGAGAGGGCTGTAAAGCTCTATGAAGTGGTACATAAGTCTAAGTGGTATTGCTATTGCTGTATTAAAGGAGATCCTTGAAGAATAGGACCAGAAATTAGTAGTTACAACATCAACAATATCAGCAACAATGTCTGCATTTATGATTAGTTTATGTCTGAAAGATGTTAATAAAGGAATTAAGAGATGTGAAAAAAATTACTTGATACAGAAATAGTGGAATCAAAAATATTAGCTAGAGGATAAAAATTGGATAAAAATTGTGGGTTATAAAACAGACAAGCAAACAATACAAATGACAGGAAAAATGTGGATTACAAGTTACAGAAGAACCCAGAGAACAACCCTGATAAGGAGTTTTTACTGGATACACAAAAGAAGCTGGTTAAAGCTTTGGAAATAAAAGGGGAAATACAAAAGACAAACCAGGACAATGACCTGGATAATGACTTTCCACAGAATTTACAAAAGAGGTCTGCTGAAACCTTGAAGAAGCCTCTGTGATAGGAAAAAGACATTATCAAAACAAATTAAAGATTAAGAAGTAAAAGGGAGGCATAAAGCTGGTTTGTTTGATCAAGATTAAAATAGAGCATACTTTTTTAATGCTCTGGTAACCGTTTATGGAGATTTGCTGCCATCAGGGCTAAAAAGTTGATGATTTATGTTTTTGTATTTAGAAGGTATAGTGATAGGAATAAGAGACACTCATTTGTAACTTTACATATTTCTTTTTCTTGATTATGTTCTTATTTTTTCCTTTCTTTGCACTTTTTATTTTTTCTCCCTATTTTTCTAAATTTGTGTTTGCTTTTTAGTAAAAATTAAAATGATACAGTACATACACACATATACATATACATACATACATGCACACACACACACACACAGAGTGTGTATTAATGCCTATTATATAATTATATATAATATAATGCCTTTGTGTGAACAGAAGTATGTGTGTGTGTGAATGGACATGCATATAGGAGAGACAGAGGGGGTAATATGTTCCAGGGTGAGACATACCTAAATGCATAGAAACTTAAATGTCTTCTTTTCCCATGTGCCTTCAAAATTTACAAAATTCTACAAGAATTATCAAATCCTGTATTATTAAAAATAATAGCACAGTTGAATATTTAGTTGGCAGAGTTACCAATCATCTGATTGGTAATGGAAACTGGCCATACATTCCAAACACATTTTAAAAAGGAGTTTCTCCTATTCTGACACACTTAAAAACGAAAAACTTGTTTTGAGAAGGTTACAAACCAACCTATCAGAATTTTAAATATTTCAAAAATAATGAAGATTAATTGTATTTTCTAGTCATGATTTAAACTTTATGAAGATTATGTCTTAATGATTTTGGAAGAGACAAAATAACATATTGAATGAGTCTAAAAAGCGTATCTAGACAAAAAATATGAAATTAATAATGTCCAAAAGATTTCATAATATTGAATTGTTTCAGTGAAGTAAATATTAAGGCTGCACAACATGTTTTCCGTTTATAGGTGATAAAGAATTTCTTCTGATGAAGGCATATATAAAACAGAATTATGATTATCTTTTTCTAGCACATAATGACATATAACCAAGTCTAGGAACGTTATTACTATTATTATTATTTTTTAAAAAATATTTTATTAATTTTCCAACTTTACATTTAGGTATTTAAAAAGCAGTGTGGTGACTGGGTTAATCAATAGTTTGATAACAAACGTTTTAGTACAAATCTCAAATTGCAACACCAAATATTTTTTTTTCCCCTTAACATTTACTGTCTCATATTCAAGCTAGTACAATTCTTATTATATCAACTCAATAAAAACATCATTATTACATTTATCAATAATTTTTTAGCTAATACGTGTCTTAATTACATTCAATCTTCCTAGACAATCCATATCATGTTATTAATTTTTGCCCAATTTTTAGTTTCTCATCAATATTCCTATTTAACCTTTGATATTTATAATTTTCAAGCCTTAGATAACCAAAATTTCCCTTATCTCACTTCATAGCAAAGTCTAATATCCAAAATACACATTTTATCTATTTGAATATAATCTTGTTCTATTTCCTAAAAGTTATCTATTTCCCACCATATTAAGTCATCTACTTAATAATACAATATCCTCTTTAATAAATTAAAATCATTATGTATATTACCTGGGTTAATCAATAAATCAAACATATTCATAATAATTAATTTTCTTTTTCCTTTTAGGTCTAATTTTTAAATATTAAACAGATAGTCCTTATTTTCAACTAATTTCCAAGTATTTTAAATCTAATGACCAGAATTCCCCTTATCTCAACCTCTCCCTTTAACCCTCTAATTAATAATGTGAAATCCCCCTTAGTAAGTTAAAACCCCAATTTTCTTCAACCTTATTCTGGCTTTCTTCCTTTGCCAACTAGGCTTCCATATCAGTGCTTTTAGACCCTCTATTATTATATATGTTATTTGAAATAAAGGAGACCATTTAATTGCCATTTTTTTGGAAGGACTAGCCCATTTGTAATCATTAGGTTGTCTCCCTGTTATTCCAATTCCAATGCTTGGCCTGATATGTTTGTCTTCTATTCAATCTGTTCTTCTTTTTCAAATTTCTTCTGGTTTATATACAAAGTCATTTCCATTTTCAGTGTTGTCATTTCCTTTTCTGGATTTTCCATCAGCTGTATTTGTTGGTCAATTGAGTCCTCTGTCTTAATATTTGATTGTCCCACTTCTTCTGTTATCTTCTGCATTGTAGGTTCTTTGGTTGTAGTCAAAGTTTGGGTTTGTGTATCTAAGCTGGCGTCTCGATCTTTTATGTTAAGTCTTATTTTATCACAAGCTAAAAGAATGGTTTCATGTATTGCTTTCAACATGGAAAGAATCTTTTCCTGGTCTTCATCCATCTCTTTCACGTGTATATAAATAGTCTTTCTAATAGAAGTTGTTTATCAAGCAAGATTTTATAATCCAAGGTATTTCAACATCTCATATAGTGACCAATATTCCTCAAATAAAGAGATAGGAAAGCAGTTTCCCACATATAACTCTGAGAGTCAGTAAAGGTTTACATTCACAGTTCAAGTAGGCCAGTTATGCCACCCAGCTGTTCTCTTAACAGCTAAGTCTCTCACAGGTTGTGCCAAGGTCAGAAAAGTCTTATCTAAGCTCTGGCTTATTATTATGGTTCATTGCACAGTCAGCAGATTTCGCATTTTTATCCACCTATCAAGTCTTTCCCAACAACCTGGGATGGTGTTAAAGGTGTCATTGCAGGATTTAAACTGTTTCAAATAAAGCTGCCTTTTGCAATTAACTGGTAGTGATTTTGTCAATATCCATGGTGTTCAAGTGGTGCTCCAGTTGTTTTGGGATTGCACCCAAGGTGCCTATTACTATTGGTATTACCTTTCCTTTTTTTGCCACAGTCATTCTATTTCTATTTGCAGGTCTTTGTATTTTGTGATTTTCTTCAATTCTTTTTCTTTTATTCTGCTGTTCCAGATACTGCGATGTCTACCATCCAGGGTTTTTTGTCTTTCTTATTGACAATTGTTAATTCTGGGGTGTTTTGTGGCAGGTGCCTATCTGTCTGAATTCTAAAGAATTATATTACTATTATTAGTTGTAGTAATATTAGTAAAAATAACAATGGTTGTTTCATTATGTGCCATCAAGTTGTTTTTGACTCTTAGCAACCACATAGATATATTTTTTTTCATGCCAATCTGTCCCTAATTTTGTCCTTCGACAGTTCACTCATTGCTACTGTAACTGAAGAAGAAGCCTGAAGTGCCAGTGCCAGATGTTTAACTTCCTTTGGAGAACCTGCCTTAAACCAAAATCACCTAAATCCTCTAGTTTAATCTGACAATGTATTTCCCAAGTGATACCAGAACTTTCAAAGATGCAGTTCATGAAGCATAGTCCCTGAATTTTCCCGATAAAATGAGGTGGGGAATGGTTTGTTTCAGTTTATCTTCATCATAATATTGGAGGCAGAAACATAGTATGAGAACATTAATTCTCCAGATGTATATCAAGAACAGAAATAGAAAAATCTCCTTTGCATCTCTCCCTTATTCCTCTCACCTTCTTAATTCAGTAGAGATTGCATTGGAGAACTTCCCAGTTCCCAGTTGTTTATGTCCCAGATGTTTAGCAATGTAGACCAAAGCATCTTGATGAATAGGTCATCCAAGATGTCAGTACCAGAAACTAGTCTAAAGCATAGTAAACAAAGTTAGAGTCACCCCTAATTACTGGGATTTAACTACCAGTCATCAACTCTTCCTCTTCACTATATGCTATTATTTATAGAAATGATTGCTATACTATATTTAAAATTGAGATTCATACTTTATTTAATTGAGATTTAAATCTGAATTTGTCTATGATGCTCTCAACTCCTCTCCTTACTCACCTAGCCATCATTCACATAGATTATACATTTGAATATGACGTGTGCATAATTAATATCCATTAAAGCCACCCACAGTATGCTGAAAACTTGCAGTTAAAAGAGGAGTCAAACAATTAAACCAATTACCTGCTGTTGTTGCAATAACTTCTTGAAAATACACTGGTAAAGATGCTGATGGCTGAAGCAGGAGTTTTGGAAGAAAGGTTTTACAAATTCCTGCTGGATTTATTTTAAGTGACATCCAGCTTATCCAGCTTGAGGAACTTTCTTGCCCTTGAAAATGGCCTTTCGCTCACAAATTAAATTGAGAATAAGGAGGGACAAATCAGTCAATTTTGGTCTCATTCAATTTTGTACATATATTCATGTCTGTTCCATTCTTTTTCTGCATTAATTTGTTATTTAAGTTTCCAAAAATTATAACATTTCATATGTATTTATTATTTTTCAATGTATTTTTCTACTGAACACAATTTTTACATTATTTTTTCACTTTAAAACCTACCATATTATTCATTCATAAGATGGCAGAGTGACAAACCATACCATAAAATGTGGAGAACTACAATATGAAGGATAATTACTATATTTCTTGTTAATGTTTCACACTATTGTAAAATATAAAAATGGTAAATAAACAGATTCCTTGTTTTTTAACCAGTGGAACAACCTGCCTCCAGAAGTGGTGAATGCTCCAACACTGGAAGTTTTTAAGAAGAGACTGGACAGCCATTTGTCTGAAATGGTATAGGGTTTCCTTCCTGAGCAGGGGGTTGGACTAGATGACCTCCAAGGTCCCTTCCAACTTTTATTATTATTATTATTATTATTATTATTATTATTATTATTATTATTATTATTATTGTTGTTGTTGTTGTTGTTGTTGTTGTTGTTGTTATCAAATCCATATTTAAATCAGACTAGGTTAAAGTAAATCAGTTCAAATAAAGTGAGAGTATAAATAAAGTATGCTGATGTTAGGATTATAAACACCAGATCTCTCAAGCTCTATATCTGAGTGTATGCTGCTGCTGCTGCTGTTGTGGAGGAGGAGGAGGAAGATGATAATGATAATGATAATGATGATGTGATCTGACTTGAAAGGAACTTATACATGGGACAGCATCATCACTTCCTTGAGGGAGATGGGGGTCTGGAAACATGAAACTTCTCAGATCCAGTGGCCTCTTCAGTGGCAATGTCTACCTGTCTGACAGGTAACACAGCTTCTGGTGTTGACAGTCCTACTGGCACCATCACATGGGGCACTAGGTTTACACATGAAATCCGCAACTAAGCCAACAGCTTAAGGTGCAGAGAATACAAACTTCAATACATGAGTAGAATTTTATTCCTCTAGTTTACAAACTTGAGGTGGCAATGCAAGAATGTCCATGGGCATTTTAAAAAAAAAATGACAAACCAATATAGCTCTTAAATAAGTGATGTAGCTTTTTTTCCTGATGTTAGGCCACTTCTAGCCATAAATCTACTGAATATGGTTTTTTTTAAAAAAAAAAATCAAAATTCTAGTAAATCATATTTACTGTTTTGAAAATGTAATTGTTTTTCATTCTCAGCTATCATGCTGTCGAACTAGCATTTTGCTTTTCATATTTTGTTTGTCAACATGATACAACAGGCAAACTTGTTCGTGTTCTTTTTTTTCCTTGCTGGAGGCATAATTAATTTTCCATTTATCACAGATGCATTTGCAATCAAGAGCTGAAGGAATTTAGCACCCACTCTCTGGATGCTAACCTCTTTGTCATCCTTATTGATAGCTATCAGAGTTGTAATAATAAAAAGGAATGTATTCTGAAGTAAAGCATACATATTGTACATACCTATCACATTATTCCCTTTTAGGGTAAGCAATTTACTACATAAAAAGAGTAAGAAGTAGTAAGCAAAAGAAATTAAAGGAAGAGGAAAAGAAAAAAAATCTAGTTAAATCTAGCTTATATCAACACTACACTTCTCCATTTCTTTCTATCCTTGCAAATCACTATCACACTCTCTAATGTCCAGAAACTACTTCATTCATTGTTCTTCCAATTTCTAGTCTCTGTTTCTGAGGATGTGTCTTACCAACAGTGTCCAGCCACAGATTTCCTTGTCTTCCCCTTTCTCTTATCCCAATTAATCTTCCTTTAAATATTAGTTTTGTAGTTTGATCCTTATTCATTCTCTCAATATGACCAAATCACCTCAGTGTACGTGCTGGTGGCTGAATACTACTTTGATATTCAGTTCACATTCATTCATCACCTTAGATTTTCTCGTTTTGCCACATCTACTTTGCATTCTCTCTTCTCTGGACTTTCCCTAAACTTCCAGTCGTAGTTTAGGGTAGTTCAGCTACGTGATATGAATGAATAGGTGAAAATAAGATAAGAGCTCAATATGAAAAACAGAGAAAAAAAATCTCGTTAGGCTATTTGGAGACCCAGGGATGAATGAGAATCATGACAATTTGATCATTCTTTTTTTTTTTAACACAATATCATACTTAGAAAAGATTCAAGTTTCCCCTGTCTTTCTTGCTTTAAGAAAAGATTAAATATCAAGCGGTGACAGCATCCAATAGCACAGAAACAGACAAGGATTTGTTTTTTTCATCAAATTCAGACACTAAAAATGGTGATGGAAATAGTCAAATGGGAGGCATCAGTTTTCTTCCTGGAAAAGGAATTGAATTTTAAAAAGTGTCCTTGTTTCATGATGACTGGAGTGACTTCTGTTTCTTTCATTAATTACTTACAACCTTCCCTTTCTCATGCCTAGCTATGACATAAATATCCCATGACAAAATAAATGTTGCATTATGTCCCTAAGATGTTATCTTCATTTCACCATCAAGTCATGAACAAGACAGGTTTATACTATCCTTAGCTGTCCAGGTGTTAAAGTAGCATTTTCCCTTTGATCTGTTGTAATCCAAGGACATCCCTGTATTAAATCTGTTAGATTCGGACACCAATTACCTTGAGAGGAACTTAGATGACTGCAATGACTTCAGGAACAATAGACACTAGACAGAGATTGGCAATGGTGACAGCAAATGACATGCCAGTATAGTTTTCTGCCGACTTAAACATGGGTAGAAACCATTTCAGCCCAGTGAGAAAAGGTCCTTACAGCGCCATTTAGTAATTGCTAAGGTGAAATAAAATCTGTTCTTATTATTGTTAATGTTGGCAAAACAATGGCTGGATAACTTTAGAAAAAAACATTGTAAATCATTGATGGGGAAATGCAGAAAAGATTGAAGTATAGAATAACTATTTCCAGATATGCTGAAGCTTATGGGCAAAATGATAGCTGAAGGATTAAACATGCACTTCAGCAAGGTCTACATCTAGTCATATCTTACAGGCAAACTAGGGGGAATCATAAGTGAGAATATAATGAAAAATTATACAAAGACTGTGCAAAATGTGAATTCCAGAAATATAATATCAAGAATATAAAGAATTCAAACAGCTCATACTTCATTTATTGATTTACTTCCTAATGAATATGGGAGTCAGGGCTTTTTTTCTCATAGAACGCCCAGAACAGAGTTCCAGCACCTTTTTTGGATGGAACCTTGTAGGGTAGGCAAGGCGGGTTGTATGATGTGTGTGAGTTCTGGCACCTTTTTTTTTTTTTTTTTTGAAAAAAAGCACTGATGGGAGTAATATATACTTCTAAATCACTGTGGATAATTTACAATATACACTGAAAATCATACAAACAGTGGTTCAAAATGTCTAATATAACTTAAAAGATTAAGGTAAATATAAATTCTAAGCCCTTTCTATTAACAGATTTATAGATCTATGTTGTATCCATCCTTAAGAATCTGGTCACAGTTCTGGAGTCTCAGCTCAAGAAGGATATTGCACAAAAGAGTCCCAAATAGTCAGTTAACTGGTACAACTCACCAATGTAGAGTTCTAGTATAAATATGTTTATCTGTTTAGTATGTTTAAAAAAGAAAGAGTACTACAAAGTTATAGAGAAAAAGACAAGGTTGCTCAAGGTTACTAGAATTTAAGAGAGAAAAATGAAGGGAGGCTCAAGACACAAATATGAAGTTCAGTTATTGATTTCATTACAACCAGATGCATTACTGTTGGCCTTCGACTAGGTGATTAAAATGAAACTTGGATTCATAAAGCATATGGCTCTCTGTAACTAGTGCTGTCGATATGCTACTCTTAAGTTCAGAGCTGGATGGCTCAGAATACTGGGGAATAGCAGTCATAGAAGACAGACTCTTTTTAAGATTTGGAGAGGACAACAGACAGAATGTCCATCGGAACGTATCCCACTTCCCTTTATCCCATTTCTATAAAATTATTAATTTTTCTCCATTGCTTTTTGTTGGTTGAAGCCAGTGGCCTAATAATTGGAATTATGTGGGTAAATCTGAAATAATGTTTGATATTTTGTATTTTAATTGATTAGTTCCACTGTCTTGAATGATATATACTGATCCATTTGATCATCAGATGAGGTCCGTTCATGTTCTAGGTTCAGGGCTCTTCTTAAATTCCCTCAGAAAGTCCTGGAATGAAATATTCTTATATCCTGTTTGTGGTCATCCAACTGTCATGTTGTTAGTTATAAACAAACAGTGAGTGCTAAGGTAAATATTATGCTCTTGATAGGCAGACAGGCAGACAGATGAAGTGACATTGAACAAAAACTTGAACAAGCAAGCATATATAAAACTGCATTTCTGTTTTTCACACATGGACACTAATAGCTTGAGAGAGGCTCAAAACCATTTGAAATAATATCCATGCAGTAATCTGTTTTACATCTGTATTTGTTTGTACATTATTGTTTTAATTAGAAAAGTAATCTAATCCCATTAGTTTCAGTGGTATTCAGTTTAATTTATTTTGTTGTGTCATAATCAACTTTGCATTAATATGCAAAAATATTGTCTTGTTTCAATGTTTCATTATTATTACCTTTATATTTTGACTTTCTGTTAGGAATTTAAGAAGTACACATTAGGACTTCCTTTTGTGTTATTCCCATCACAGCACACTCATTAATTTGGTTGGTTTGTGTTAGCCCTGCAAGTTAGCTTAGACAAGCAACATAACCAGGACTACTAGCTCTATCTTTATTTTAAACTTACATTAACAAAAACTTGCAAAACAGAACGTATTTCCCCTCCTTTCCTTTTATTATCTGGAAAACTAGGATGGGTCCCTTCTGAAACACTTCCCTTGCTATCCCCCCTTCTGTATAAGCTCAGACATCTTTTACATGCTGTTGTCTTGTCTGTGGTTCTCCCTCTTCACTCAAGGTCATTCCCACAAACTGAAAGGTAAAAACTTACCTAAATCACCTCAGTGAGCTTCATCACTGCATGGAGACGTCTACCCTAGGAGTTCACAGTACCAGATGCTGCCATCAAAATGATGAGGCAGCCATGCACTGTTATATCTCTTTGGGACATATGTGCAACATCACAAAGCACATGCAAATGAGCAGGTCATACATCACAATGGCATAATGTAGAAACTGACCAACTTACCTTTCTTCTCCCCACTCCCCAGCCCCCAAGGACTTTTACTTGAGACTTTTTCAATAGTTTAACTATTAGTGTTTCTCGATCTTGGCAACTTTAAGACATGTGGACTTCAACCCACAAGTTGGCTGAGGAATTCTGGGAACTGAAGTTCATACGTCCTAAAGATGCCATTGTTGAGAAATCCTGCTTAACCATTTCATCACATTCGTCTCCATACTCGGAGATTAACATGAGGTGATTCACAAGCTTATTTAGAGAACCAGCTGTTTAAATTGTGTTTCCTAATAAAATATAAAATATAGTGAAACCTCTTTTAATGGACAAGTGAATAAAAGGGATGTGAAGAGAACCAGTTTTGTCGAGTGGTTAAGGCACCAGGCTAGAAACCCGGTCGATTCGGGGCTTAGCGGCCGGGAGAATCGGCGGCCGGTCGACTCGGGGCCTGGCGGCCGGGAGGATCGGCGGCCGGAGGACTTGGGGCCTGGCGGCTGGGAAAATCACCGACCGGACGATTTGGGGCCTAACGGCCAGGAAGAGCGGCGGCCGGATGCGGCGGCGGCCTGATGCGGCGATGGCCAGTGGCTTGACGCGACGGCAGCTCGGCGGCCTTGGGAAGACCTACAACACGAGGCCATGGCGGCCTAACGGCCTGGCGCGGCTGCCGGGCGGCCCGATGTGGGGGCGGCCCTGCGGCCTGTT
>NW_015386553.1:575805-578189 GCF_001527695.2 Protobothrops mucrosquamatus | reverse complement strand
ATTATGAGTTCTAGTCCTGCCTTAGGGTTTTTCTTCTGCTATCTTCAATTCTTCTTCTGCTTTTAAAAGCAAACTGTAAAGATAAGAACAACTAGACTTTTTCACAATGGCAATAACAACCACTGCAGCATATTGCCACAGTGGTTGGAGTAGAGAAGTGGACACCAGGAATGGGATGCTGAAATTCTGTATGGAAGAGTTTGCATGTGTTATTAATAGTTGTTATGAGTCTAGGGCAGTGATGGCGAACCTTTTAGAGACCGAGTGCCCAAACTGCAACCCCAAACCCACTTATTTATCACTGGGTGCCAGGTGGGTGTGGCCCACTGGGTGGCCGTGGCTGTGGTAGTCATGGCAGACTGGGTGGGTGTGGCCAAGGTGGGTGTGGTCATCTCAATGTTGCTTGTGGGGAGGGATGCCTGTGGGGGCCGGGCAGGGTTGGGGGAGATCCAGGGGGTCTCTGGCAGATGGGGTAGGCTGGCGGCTGGTTGAAGAGGGACGGTTGCCATCTCTGGGGCATGGCGCGCGTGCCCACAGAGAGGGCTCTGAGTGCCGCCTCTGGCACGCGTGACATAGGTTCGCCACCACTGGTCTAGGGGACAAGAGGTACATAAGTTCCCATACTGAAAAAAAAATGGCTACAGCGTTACAAAAGAAAAAAACAGCTCAGATCCAGTTTCAAATAAATTGATACAGAATCAGATATTATAGTATGTGGCTTAGCTCCCCAGGAAAGCTAATCTCATACTATCTAAAAAAATGTGGAGATGCCCTGGAAATTCTTTATATACAGATAGTCAAATTCTGCTGATTAATGTAGGAAAACAGCTTTCTAATACAGTATTATCCTCTTGATTATGCAGTACTTCATTTAATAAAGTGCTGAATATGTACGTCGTTACTGAGTCATGTGGTAAAGCAAATTCAAAAGTTGCTGGGCTGAAAAAGCAAAAATATTTTACAGAGCCCAAACTAACCATTAAAAAGTTTTCAAAAGGGAAGAAAAATATTACTGTATGTCAAGTAACATTTTTTTTTAAAAAAAGGTTGCCTATTTGTATCTTAAGAGGAACAAATTGTTTAACTTCCTTCCCATCAAGTCACTTTATTGCTTACAAATATGATTATTACTGGTAAGCTTCCTGTTTAAGGGCCTGATTGTGACATGAGAACATAAACTTGAAGTACTAAATGTGCCAGTAGAAGAGACCTAGGGTAACTCAGGGAGTCATCTGGTCTTAATTTAGGGAAACCTTTTCCTCCAAATGATTTGTCAGACTCCCAGAGTAATCTCAAATACAGTTATGTTCCTTTAGAAAAATAATCCAAACAAGAGCCGTACCCTAACGATTACATTGGGATCAGCTAAAACTCACACAGAGCTGGACAGACTTTCCAGTGTTATAAAGACTTCCCTGGACTTAAAAATGAAATCTCTCTTGAGTTTGAGTGCTCATGACTTCACAAATGTGTTTATGTTGTTTTCTTAATAACAGTATAGAACTAGTCTTGTCTATAGCACTAGAATTTCCTGATGGTCTCCCATCCAAGAATTAATCTTGCTCCTTGGTGTGAAATAAAAAAGACAATACTGTATAGTGCAGAAGTTGCTGGTAGAGGGCATGATACCATTCTCCTCCAGCTGCAACTCATTGAATTGGGACAGACAAGTTTAGGCCTTCAGTTTAATCTCCTTTTTGAAGGTGACAGAGTCACCCAAGTTTGAATTGGTTGCTGTGTATTACTAAAATACAGTATGATTTCTCACTAATCTCCTGGGGGAAAATAGAGAAAGAGCACATTTGGAACAGATCTCTGTATAAAAAAATGCTAGGCATCTCCTTCCCTCCTTTAACATTAAGCCCTGTTGTGTTTATTTGTGTAGCATATTGAATGAACTTAAACTATGAGTATCCCATGGAGAGAAACTCATAAAGCAATTACAACAACAACCCAGAACACCAAGGAAATAGAGCATTTCTATGAAAAAAAGTAATTTGAAGCTGTATATCTGAGGAAAAAAATATTAACAGAATATAATAAAGGATGATGAAAGTTTAGAAAAGATTTTTAACAGTGCTGTAAATAAATTACAGCAGATGTTGTTCAAAATTAATTTGAGCTAGAATAAAAGAGGCCCATGAGGTGGTGACTCTTCCTGATAAAAGTCACAACAAAGAACCCAAAAAAATTGACATTTAAAAAAATCAAATAATGAGGATAACCTATACAGTTTGTATAAATGAAACAGACTACTTCCATGATAGACCACCTGCCCAGAAGTAAGTGACTTGTCCAAAAAAGGATTTCTATTATAAAAGACCCAAGAGTGTGCTCTACTCCAAGATAATTTCCACACTCCATTAACCGATCACAGTATTTTT
>NW_015386553.1:562251-575435 GCF_001527695.2 Protobothrops mucrosquamatus | reverse complement strand
AAAAAATTGACATTTAAAAAAATCAAATAATGAGGATAACCTATACAGTTTGTATAAATGAAACAGACTACTTCCATGATAGACCACCTGCCCAGAAGTAAGTGACTTGTCCAAAAAAGGATTTCTATTATAAAAGACCCAAGAGTGTGCTCTACTCCAAGATAATTTCCACACTCCATTAACCGATCACAGTATTTTTCTTTAAATAAGCAGCCTGGTATCTGTGATTATAGAAGGGAGAACTGAAAAAGTACATCATGTTGTAGAATAAACACTTCCTGAATAATTCTTGGCATTATCTAGTTACTCTTCATTAAGCCTTTTCCTGAAGTGAACTAAGGTTACATAGAGTGAAGTAAAACATTAATCCATAGCTGCACAATTAATATGGCTTCCTAACAAAATGTAGCTTTATCCATGTGAATTTGCGGCTGGGCAGAGACCACTTTTATTTCCATGGACTGTGTTGGGGAGCTTACAAAGGGCTATGTGAGTAGCCATTGGGAGGGCGGGAATGAGTGTGAATGAGTATTTATTTTATTAAATTTCTATGCCACCCATCTCACTGATATAACAACTCTGGTACAGAATACATATGCTGATTAGCAGGATGGGTTTGGTCCCTTAAAAGGTGGATAGATAGGAAGGATAAGAGACAACCCATGCTGGGGAACTCAGTACCATTTCTTTTAAAAAAAATATCTAAGTTTTAATCAAGAATAAGCTTTTAAGTGAAAGACTGTAAGATGAATTCTGGATATGCAAAATGAATTCTTCAACTCAGAAAAAAACTAATTCTCTTGTTATATAATTTGATATGTATATGTTTTGTACCTGCCTTTGACTGATGGATCTTGGCTTGCTAATAAAATCAACATGTAGACATACAGAATAAAAGTCTAATCATTTCTTGCTGAAAAAGCAGTGTCCACACAATATCAGCTAAAGTTTGTTTCTAAATGTATGCCATATTACCTGATTTGAAATAAGAATCCAAAATATTTATATTCTTACATATGAATGGTTTATTTTGGGTTAGTTTGGCCAAATCTCTTTTTTCATAAATATGGTCTCTCTCTCTCTCTCTCTCTCTCTCTCTCTCTCTCTCTCTCTCTCTCTCTCTCTCTCTCTCTCTCTCTCTCTCTCTCTCAACTGAAGGGGTTTGCATTCCCTTTATTTTTGTGAGCAGTATATATATATATATATATATATATATATATATATATATATATATATATATCCTTAATAACTGCGAAAATGCGAATCCCGGGCATATCTGTTCAATAACACAGTGGACCAGCAAAAGCTAAGTTGTTTTTTAATATTGTAAATAGTTGTTTTTATTGAGAGAGAGAGAGAGAACCACAAGCACCTGGTTCATTGAGTCCCCAAGATTACATACAGCTCCTCAATTGCTGCCTAAAAACATTCTTCACATTCAATGGCTCTGTATATGAATAGATTAAGGGGTCTCCCATCTCAGGATTAATTGCTGAGGTGGTGTTGCAAAAGCTAGAACTCACAGCGATGAAGGATTACAAGCCCATATTTTGGGCCAGGTATGTGGATGACACGTTTGTGGTCATCAAGCACAGTGACAAAGCTCCCTTCATGGAAAAGCTGAATGCCATCTACCCTGACATCCAGTTCACGGCTGAAGAAGAGGTGAATAACACCTTATCCTTCTTGGACATACTAATACGTCGCGAGCATAATGGCACGCTGGTTACCAGCGTGTACCATAAAGCCGCCCACACTGACAGAATAGTGACAACAATCATCCTACTGCCCATAAAATTGGCTGCATTCGCGCCCTGTTTAATAGAGTAAACACACACTGCAGCACGGCAAGAGAAAAAGCCAAGGAATATGCACACCTCTTTCAGGTGTGCATACAGAACGGCTATTCCGCCGACTTCATCCGACGTCATCACCAGCAATGGGCACCATGTGCTGCAGATGACAGGTTTCCAATCACTACTACTTGGACCACACTCCCCTATATCCATGGAGTATCAGAGACGGCTGCAAGAATATTATCTGAGCATAACATTAGAGTGGTGCATAGACCCAATCAGACTCTTCGAACATGGGTAACGCGCCCCAAAGAACCCTTGCCCATGAGTGAGATGTTATCAGTGGTATATCAAATTAATTGTAATAATTGTGCATGCAATTATGTAGGTGAGACCACGAAGCGTCTTCAGACGAGACTGCATGAACATCAGTTGGCCATCAAACACCATGAGCAGCGGTCCCAAGTGTGGGCTCACACCGTAGAACACAACCACACGTTTAACTTCACTGAGGCCAGGGTCATTGCTCATGATGCAACAAAGGGCAGCCATCTGCTAAAAGAGGCATGGCTATCCAACAAGCATTCCATTAACCGGCATATTGAACTATTACCAGCTTATCAGACATTACGCCAGCAAATATCTTTAAATAAGAAAACTGCAAGGATGAAACAGCCACAGATCCTCACTGATACAAAGAGGTCAACAGAGGATCGTATCCCTTCCTCAATGGACTTAGGGTCACAGCAAATGATCGAGAGGAGGCAGACGGCGCCGATGAGTGACAGCAAAAGACTTGGAACCAACATGGACAGGGACAATGACAGCAAGAAAGAACAACCAGCTGAAACGGTAGCATCGCATATGCAAACGCCAGAAAAGCAGCAAGATGACTGCATGCAGCAGAACACACACTCCACATGTAGGGCGCCTAAATTCAAACAGCTGTCAATGAGTGTGACAGAAACAACAGAGCAATTAACTACGGGGGGGGGGGGGGAAGCCGAATAGACCAGTAACATGCTTGTTAGCCAAATGCTTGGTGTTACAGAGACTATAAGAACCTGATTCT
Organism: Protobothrops mucrosquamatus; assembly: GCF_001527695.2. Lineage (NCBI taxonomy): Eukaryota > Metazoa > Chordata > Lepidosauria > Squamata > Viperidae > Protobothrops > Protobothrops mucrosquamatus. The sequence continues at coordinate 572,567 of NW_015386553.1, read as the reverse complement.
CAATCCTGGCTAGAACTCTGACGATGTCAGCAGACGCTGATGAAAGCTAAGTTTTTAAATAAATTCTTCAGTCTCGGTGATCTGTGTTTTAGTTTTTGAATATGAATATACCTGAGACTCGTATCTTCAAAACTATTTTATATATAAAATTTATTTTAGGTACTGGCCATTTCACTCTCAGAGTGACTCTGGGCAGCATATAGCTAAAAGCAGAAAAAACATATAAAAATATAATACATCAACAAAATGAGCCAGGTAAAATAAGGATAAGGTAAGTTAAAAGTTAAAAGATGGAGAGAGAGTTTTCAGGGCACTAACCACCCCCAGGTTGGCAGAGTCAGGTCTACTAGTCCTTTTGGAATGCCAGAAAAGTGGGGGCCCAGCTCACATCTGGGGAAGGAGGATATTTCAGAGGATGGAGCAACAGCAGAGAAGGCTGCCCTCTTGGACCCCTCCCAGTTAATTTTTTTTAACTGATGGGATCCATAACATACTTTCCCTGCATGACCTGGTAGGAAACACCAATATGATGGAGGTAAGATAGTTGCTCAGATAACCTGGCTTCATGACATGTATTTGACCTGATCTTGATTACTGTTTGCTTTTAACCCCACTGCCCTCATTCAATAAAGCACAGAGATGTGAGTGACAACTACATTGAGAAATCTTGGAGATATGCTTGTCTGTGTGGATAATTGTTTTACATCATTGTACATCATGTTGAGATACTTTTTCAACAAACCTTTCCAGAACAAAGTTCTAGGAGATAAATATTTTACAAAAGAGATAGACACTTTTGCTGGTGTGATTGCTTCCTGAATAGCTCAGATTCTTAATGTAATAATTGCAAATTAAAAATGTAAAAGCAATAATCTGTCTTATACTGTACTAAAGGGTTTTTCCTCAATTTAAGCTAATTGATTCCCATGTATGTACTTTACGAACCCTGGCTGGAAATAAACCTAACTTTTCCAGATTTTAACTATTCTTCACTTTGACCACAGTGCCAGCAAATTCTTTTGCCTGGATCATGGGTAAGATGTCCCCAGTTAGTGAATTCGCCTATTTCTTTTCCCCTTCCACCGTGCCAAGAGAGCAATAAACAATTGATTTTCCTTCTGTGCATGTCTTTTGAGAACTGAGTGGGGTGAATGAACAGGAGTTTTCCAGTTCTTCAGATCTAGAAGTGGAAACTTGACAGAATTCTTGTCAATCTCATCCAGTTTTTATTTGTTTTTTAAATAACCAGCATGTTATCGTTCCACTATGAACCTGTAGAAATAACCTGAAAATAACAATAACAACAAACAAAGGTCCAGTGACATGCAATCCAGCAGCCTAGGGTGAAATGGTCATTCAAGCACAGAGTGGGGCCTGGGAGCTGGGGTTGTCCCTCTCGAGCATTCACCCGCCAGTTGGAATGGAAGCCTTACTGTAAGATGGAGTGAAGCCAGCAGGCGGACAATTCTACAGTGTTTACACCAGCAGAGGAGGAAAACATTATTTTCATATAGGGCAAAAAAACCCAGGTGGCTAAGGGAACACTGCCTTCCCCAAATGGTAGGTATAACAGACTCACACTGGGGCTGAAAGGAAGTGTGTCAGACAATGCCCTGATCCATCTAGCATCTTCTCTCTTCAGATTCCCGGAGCTGTCACTCCAATGTCTGTCTCCAACACCAAGTCTTATGATTCACACTCATAACCAACTTGTTACAAGAATTCCCTTGTGGATTTATGTGCTTTTGGCAAGTTAATGTAGGTTCTGTGGAGGACCAGTCCTTCCTAACAACCATTGCTTTGAATATGTGGAATATTAGTATTTTGGAAATCAGGTAACTGTGTCCTTTGAAAAATGTACCAATGCATCAGCATGTCTTCTCATCCTCTGGAGAAAATGCAAACGTATTATAACAATGGAGAGTAAGCCATTTTCTATGTAGCATATCAATTGCTTTTTTACATCATATGCTCAGAATACATAAAAATGTAGTGGCTTTCTTTCATCTTCCAATCGTATGCTTTTTATATTTTGAAGTGTTAATTATTCACTGGGGTATGGATGAGTTCAGTTTTATATTTTGATTTTATGAAGGAAATGTCCTTATATGGACGCAAATATTAAATCACTCAGGGGATGCTTTTATTTCTGTGTAGGTGTTTTAATATGTTACATCCATTAACTGTATTTCCTGTTCACAAAATTACAAAATCCCTGACTGAGGGGAATTGGTCTTTTGTTATTCTTACCTTACCTTAGGAAGAGGGAGAACTGCAAACAGAACAACCACCATGTAGATGTCTCAGCCCATCAAGTTGGGATAATGTGGGAAGCCTTTAGAAGGGACCTTCCCTGGTGTTCTGAAAGTAAAAGGAAAGGAAGGGAGAAATACTTTCAGTTTTGCAAGATTCTGTTAATGGAACTACAATAAAGGCAGAGCTGGTATTCCTGGTTGTACTTTTTGTCTGGACAGTGCAAGGCCCTGTTAAAACCCAGTAAGTAATCCAGAAATGCACACATTACATTAGCAATTGGCCCCATAGAAGCCAGTATCTGGTTTCTTTTGGAACTGCCCCAGCTAAAATGCACATGGAGGACAATCTGGGAGGGCCAGGCCTTCTGCAGTCTCAAGAGGAGTGGCCAAATCCTATCCACTGACTATATCATCAGTGAAGCTTACTATATCCCATAACTTGTATATACTAATTTATGTAATTTTATATAGAGAAGTTGAATCTCTACCTTTTTTGCTTCTGCTGCTTCTAGTACCATAATAAAGAATCTGTGTTTCAGTAGAACTGTGTGCTGAAATGTGTGCTGATCTCAGGTTTAATCAAATTGTGGAGAATTGTGGAGAAGCTTAAGAGTTTTCTCTAATAATTGTGCCAGAAGTGAGACGGCTGGAACAGGGCAGTAGTGGCAGCTACTCTTCCAGTGAGGAAAACTATGCTTCAACGGAATTGTGTGCTGGCCTCTCACGTATTTTGAGATAACTTTCTCTTCTAACCAGTATGTCATATGGGCTTTAATGGCCTGGTCTGGTTTCTGTTCTGCTGGTGTGAGACAGCTTATGGAGTGAGTAAAAGGGGAAAAAGCAGCTCAGTTCTGGCCTTGAAGGGCAGGTGCATTGTCATGAATCCTGATGAGTGGACTTGCCTGCTAATCAGGGTTGGTGTAATGAGACAGCAGTCCCTTTGGTCCAGTGTAGTATATAATAGTTGGAGACTAGAGCCCTGGGGGAAGACCTATCTAGGGGACATGCTGGTCTAAACTAAAAAATGGAGAGAAGGAAAGGAGAGAAAAATCTGAACAAAAACAGAATGACTGAAATGGATGCAGAGAAATTTGGACGGAGAAGTTGAATGTGTGAAGCAGTTTCTGCTGGGAATGAAGAAGAAAGATCCATGGAAGAAGAAGAGACAGAGAGATGAGGCACCACCCAAGAATGAGAAGTAAGGATCAAGTTGGCTGCAAATAGAGGCTTCACCCAAGGCTCAAGAGGGGAAGAGGGTGAGTGGCTGATGGTAAAGAAACCCTGGTCTCTGGAAAAGGACTGGGCAGAAGATCCTGAGAGAGGTTCATCCCCTAATGGAGAAGCAATAGATATTTGATTGAGCAGATTCAGGAGAAAGTCAAGCCATGTCAAGCACACAGCAGTAAATTCCAGTTTGTTCCTTTCTTTTCTTTTCACTCTTTCTTGTCCCCATATATTGGGGATGCAGACAGAGAGAAAAGGGAAAGAAGCAGGAGAACTAGAGGGAGACTAAGGAGAAAATCACATTGGGACTGTGTTGTAAATACTGCTAAAAGTAACAGCAATGCATATAGTAAAAACCATAAAAGCATCCATTGTCTTGTTTTCTGTGTTAATGTCTACCCTTGCAAAACACAACATACTACGAGTTCACAAAGAACCTGTCACACTGTGATAACCAGTACAAAAGCAATGAAGTGGTTTGATCATGAAGACAGAATGAATGATCAAATGGAAGAGTGAATGGGTTGAGAGGAAGAGAAAGATTGTTGAATGATGTCGGTGAGAGGCAATATATTAACTGTTATATAAATATAATGGAAGCAAGGACACATTCTGGTAGTTGAGAAGTTCCCTGAGGATGGGCTCCAGCACAAGTCTGAAAGCTTGGAAGACTAATCCTCTGATCCCAGTGACCAACCCAGATTGGATCCTGAAGCAAGAATGGTTTGCATTTATAGAAAGGTACAAAGAGGTATGTGTAAGTGAATTCTTTGGTATAAGTCAGATTGAGTTATTATTCCTATTTTTCTTCTGACCTCATGACATTAACAATAATATTATTGTTATTATTATGGGTTATTGTTTCTTTTCTGTGCTCTGCATAACATGTTTAGATCAAAATGAATACTGTATAGAAATGGTAGGCATGTTGATAACTAAGCTCTTTGTACAAATTCAAACTTTAAAAAATTCTGTAACATGTGTAAGTCCTGTATTCAAGAAAAGAGCTCTTATTTATTGGTGATGACAATCAATGTGAATCAGATGGGACCAGTGAATACAAAAAGAAATGAATGTAAATAGCCTTGAATCTGTTCAAAATAATATTTTATTTCTTTTATATTCCCCTTAATTACTTTGTTAAGAAAGAGATAAATTCGCTTTATATTGTATAATCCTTACAATTAACACAAAATTATTAAATACCCAGTTTAGCTATCATTTATTAACTTGGCATTGATGTTAAATATTAACATAGCATTTTGGAATATGCAGTGATCTGTTTCCACCCACATGGTTAAACACCTGTTCTTGTATTAAAAAATAAAAAGCAAACACTTTGGTTGATGACATGAAAGAAAATCATCTTGATATTATGCCTTTGTCATTTTACTGTGTTGTAAAAAACACTACAATATTCTGTCTAAAGACAAGGAAGTGCAAAGGGAGGCTTAATGGAACACATTTTATAGGGTAATAAACATACTGACGTCTAAGTTAATATCCTCCTTTTGGCTGTTCCAAAACAATAAAAATTTCTTCTGCTCTTTCTGTGATTCTGATTATATATGAATTTAGTCCCAGAAAAATATTTGTCCCCTTTTATCAGGGGACAAGAGGCAATTTGTTTCTTTGAAGACTTCAGACTTTTAAAATTGATATTTTTTGGTATGTGAGTCCGGAGAGGTGGGTCGAGATAGTCATTTTCATTTTAGCCTCAAGCTTAAAGGAGGCCTTATATATAGACATTTTGCTATATAAAAATGTTCAGATCATTATTATTGGGGATGGGTTGATTTTCTTGTGTTGATGTTACTTTTACAACTGGAAGTGGTCCAGGCTACTCTGGATCTCTGGAAGGGGTCTGGCTAATTGTTATATTTCTCTTTGATGGCAGAACAGTACCACCAACCCTAGAGGCAGGTTTCTTTTTTATAGATAATATTAAACAGACAAGCACCTCATAACACCCCAGCGTTTACTATTGTCATAAGAAAGACAAATGGTCTAGATCAGACATGTCAAATTCACTACGTCATGTGACGTTGCGCAATGTATCAGGACTGTTTTGCCATTGCCGGCAATGGGTGGGCATGGCTTCTGCGTGATGCATCCGGCCCGCGGGCCGGCAGTTTGACACCCCTGTTCTAGATAATAGATGTGGCAGTACCTGGAAGCAGCAGAAGAGAAGAGAAGTACCTGGAGAAAATCACAAAGTCCAAAGACCTGCAAATAGAAGTAAAATGATAGTGGCAATAGAATGCAAAGATAGTACCAATGGTAATAGGCATCTTGGGTGTAATCCAAAACATCTGGAACACCACTTGAATCCACTAGCATTGACAAAATCACATCAGTTAATTGCAAAAGGCAGCTTTACTTGGAACAGCTTAATTCTGTGACAACAACATCTACCAATCCCATATCATTGGGAAGGATTCAATAGGTGGACAAAAATGCCAAATACAGTCTAAACAACTGATTGACTGTGCAACCAACTGTAATAATGCAATTTATATGACTGCACACACCATGAAATTCCAGGTCCCTAACAAAAGGCTAGAAAGAGCAAACACCTAACAAGGACATAAAAATCTATTGCACCATAGGCAATTCAAACATTGAAAACAAACTCCCATGAACTTGTGCCTGGGAGAAGAAGAAGGTCTTCAAAGCCTTTGAAAGTCAGAAAGGAGCAGCGTCAACTTGAACTCAAGAGAGAATGTCATTCCATACAGGAGGCACTTTAATGGATAGAGCATTAGTCCCATAGGTTGACATGCTTTAATAGATGGGATCCAGAGCATGCCACTCTGTCCCACCTCAGTGAATGGGCTAAGATATGTGGAGACAGACAATTCTGCAATTAACCAGGCTCAATAACAACAACGGCAACAATGCAAATGTTGCCTAAGCATCCAATAGAAAGCACAATTACCTTAAAATAACATTGTGTGCATTATGATGTCATTATGCAGATGGCACAAATTGCATATATGCTTCATGGATGCAAATATATTATCCATGCCATTTGTATAATAATATCCTGGTGCATGTGATTCACCTCCCCCTCCCCTCCAGTTGTCTGTTCCAGTGGATACCTTTAAATGTTGCTAATGCATCTGAAATCAACTCATGGGTAGTTGAAGGAGTAAGGAACATATGCTATAATGGCCTTGATGTCTTTGTATTGTGGAAGGCTGTGTCAAGGCTTCAGATGATAAACACAATTTGTCATCTGAATATTTAACAAAAGTACTATAATTGTGGTGGCAATAAACGTGTACACCATTTTAAAGTTGCAACTTTTAGAAGGATACATTTTGCAGAAAGAATTCAGTGTGTTATTTGTGTGTCTCTGTGTGTGTTTTATTAGAAAAGGAGCATGACCAAAACACCGAAAAGAAATGTTATTCCATTACCAGATCTAAGAGGTCCTGGTCCAGACTATAAGCAATTTCACTGCCAAAACATCCACAGACCTGCATCAGTCATCTTATTCATTCACACCCAAAGCATTTTCCCACTTGGATCCACAATTCACTATGTTCACCAATGCACACAACATGGAAAAGCATGGCATTCTCCTTCCATGAAGAATTTACTGCTTCACCCCCCCCCTCCAAAAAAAACCACAGTGGCAAAGAGAACTTCGTTTTCATAAAGGGAACAAGTGGTCTTCTGAAATGTTTTGAATTAGAAACAAGCAAGCAAATCCAGAGCCTTCTTTGTCTTACCTGCTGGCTAGAAGTTTGCAATGCCTGGTTTTAAAGGCATCTTCATCATTTAAAGTAAAGAAAAAAAGGGGAAAAAACCCTCACCCTCTTTCCAGATAAATTATTTACTTACAGAAGTGTTTTAAAATTAATAGAAAGCTACAGGGATTTAGATCAAGAATTGCAGATTGCTTTGCAATTGCAGAACGTAAGACACAAGGTGTACGTAAAAATGCTTTCACTGTCAGAAATAATACCTACTCAAACAGTCTGTGTGATCTATTTACTACTTATTTTTGCGTTTCCTGAAATGGAATTTAACCCCAACAAAAAACAACAAGAGAACAACAGAATAACAGAGTTGGAAGGGACCTTGGAAGTCTTCTAGTCTACCCCCCTGCTCAATCAGGAGACCCTATACCATTTCAGACAAATGGTTGTCCAATCTCTTCTTAAAAACCTCCAGAAAGAAATTAGGGTGTTTGAATTGGATAACATGTTGACTTAAAAATAAGACATATGGGTACGCCCTGGGGCAGGGCCCCCCAACCTCCGGGTCATGGCCCACTACTGGGCCATGGCTTATTTGCAACCAGGCCACACGAGCGGTGGGCCAGTGTGCATGTGTGTGCGTAGCTCAACTTGAACGAGCAGTAGGCCAGCATGTGCACATTTGTGCACAGCTCCACTTGTGCACAGCTCCACTTGCACGAGCAGTAGGCCAGCATGTGCACATATGTGCACAGCTCCACTCCAACTTTATTGTCACTTTGAATGTACACCAATCAGCATACATCAAAATGAAATTTTGTTGCATACAGTTCTCAAAGGGTCACCACTTCCGATATACACTCCTTGTTCGTGGCCAGCTCAAGTTTCAGATCATCCATTTTAATCTTTAGGGAGTGAACGATGGCAAACAGGACAGATGGAAACAGAGCTCCACATGGATTATATTATAAAAGGAATTTTTCCTGATTTGAATGTTTGAAAAATGAAATTAGATGCTAATTCCAAGAACCTGATTTCCTTTAGCATTGCAAAATTCAGTAACTGTGTTATATAGTAATTCTTAGGAGCAATTTTTCCCCCTTGAGGCTTTATTATCTCTGATTTGGATTCTCCACAAGACCACAAGACTGATGCATTTTATTGCTTTTTTCCTCCTCCCCACAAAGGATAGATTAGCACACTTATTGGCTAAACCACCAGCTACAGTTTTCTCTAGGGAGGATCCAAAAACCTGACATGCTAGTGTAAGAGCAAAACCAGGAGGTGGTCTAAGTGAAGCTTGTTATATTCTCCTTTGCCGCTGAAATTTGTGCTTTAAAAATAGCACAGAGCATGTGGAGAAGGTGTAAGTGAAGCTTGCCGGCCTTCTTATGTCTTGCTATCAAAGCAGGGTCTGACGTTACAATCCCTCCGAGGAGATATACATCTATCTCCCACTATTGTGAATTATATTGCCCTTCAAATTAAATTATGGCAAGCTTTACATTTAAAATCTGTACATATAACATTTCTGTTTTCCTAAGCTTTTTAATTGATACTGTTTTATATTTTGAATGAGCTGCTGCCCTGTTTATGGGGTGGTTTCAGTTTTCATTTTATTTGATTTTCTTGTAAGTCTAAACTGAATGACTTCTCCCTGCTTGTGTTGGCACTATTGAACTTTCTGCCATCCCAGAGAAAAGGCTATAATTCTTGGCGTAGCAACCCTGAAGTCTCTCCTTTTTTAAGCAGGCAGTTGATTTGCGCTGATTATGATCAAACAGCCATTTTTAATCGGTTAGAGGTTCAATTTTTTTTTAAATATGATGTTATGTGCCTTTGCCATGTGCACCACTTAATTAAGAACATAACTGAGTCAGGCAGCTTGTGACCAATGGCTGTGTAAGTGTTCAGCTCTCCACAATTTCAGGACCAAGTTACCTGAAGAAGTGTCCTCACCCTGTAAGTACCTATTTGCAGGGCTTTTTTTGTCATAGAACGCCCAGAACAGAGTTCCGGCACCTTTTTTGGATGGAACTTTGTAGGGTAGGCAAGGCAAGTTGTATAACATGTGTGAGTTCTGGCACCTTTTTTTTTTTTTTTTTTTTTTACAAAAAAAGCACTGCCTATTTGGATTGTAGAACCTTCTAAAGAGGCCCTTTTCCAGACCTCCAAAATGGAGATAAAGTGGGCCTCTTTTTGTGTGATAGCACCTTATTCATTCATTCATTAATTTGTTCATTCGTTCGTTCGTTCACTCATTCATTCATTCATCAAGTTAGTATGCTGCCCATCTTGCCAAAGGCAACTCTAGTTAGCTTACAGACATTTATGAATTCCCACTCAAGAGAAACTTGATTTGGGCTCATATTAGTATCATTTTGGCAACATTTCTGTTTTCCTAGGCTTTTTAATTGATATTGTTTTATATTTTAAATAAGCTGCAGCCTGGTTTATATGGTGCTTTCAATTTTCACTTTATTTGATTTTCTTGTATTATATGTTTTATTTAAATTATATTTTACTATGTTTTATTTTAAACTGATAGTTACTTAAGAGAGTTACTAATACTAAATTTTGGTATTTCATAGGCAAATTGTTTCTGGACAAGCCAGTACATAATCAGTCTTCTTGTGGTTTTTATATTTTTAAAGTGTCTTCAGCATTAAATCACAGCCCAGCAATCCAATCACACTGATTTAAAAATTATTTCTTTTGATCTGAAGGATATAAACCGCCATGCTTCCGGTTGCAACCATGACGGACTTACCGGGGTTAGCTCCATGAGGAGATGGAGCCCACAGCAGAAACGGGGGGCCTCCTGAGGGTCGACGACCCAGGTTTGGGGCGCTGAGGATGTGGAGGGTGTTGGCGACCTCGCTGGCGGCTGGTGCCGAGGGTACCGAGGGCGCTGGGCTTGCTGGCGGCCGGACGGAGGAAGATCGGGCGGAGGATGCGGCCCGGATGCCCGGATGCGGCCTGGCGGCCTGGCGGCCCGGCGGAGGCGAGGGATAGGCTGGGTGGAAGATCAACGACCAGCGGAGGATCGATGGCCTGGAAGCCTGGAAGATCGGGCGGCCTGGAGCCCGGCGGCCGGGCGGCCCTGGAAGATCGGGCGGCCCTGGAGGAG
>NW_015386553.1:548179-559799 GCF_001527695.2 Protobothrops mucrosquamatus | reverse complement strand
TCACCGACCGTACGCAGTCTGTATTGGCAGGGGGACAGAGGTCAACCCCAAGGCCCCTAACTTGTGGGGTGCCACAAGGGTCGGTCCTCTCTCCACTCCTGTTCAATATTTATGTGAAGCCGCTGGGGGAGATCATCCGTGGCTTTGGGGTGGATTTCCATCAGTACGCTGATGATACTCAGCTGTACATATCCACCCCAGGCCACCCCAATGATGCCCTTGACGTGATGACCCGGTGTCTGGAGGCCGTGAGGGTCTGGATGGGGAGAAACAGACTCAGACTCAACCCTTCCAAGACCGAGTGGCTGTGGCTACCGGCGCCTCGGCATAGTCAGCTGATTCCATCGCTGACTATAGGGGGAGAAACTCTGGCCCCCTCGGATAGGGTACGCAATCTGGGTGTCCTCCTGGATCCACGGCTGACACTGGATGACCAGTTGGCGGCCGTGACCGGGGGGCGTTCTATCAGGTACGCCTGATCCACCAGTTGCGACCTTTTCTGGACCGGGACGCCTTGCGCACAGTCACTCATGCTCTGGTCACCTCCCACCTGGACTACTGCAACGCTCTCTACATGGGGCTCCCCTTGAGGAGCACCCGGAGGCTCCAGCTAGTCCAAAATGCGGGCGCGCGGGCGGTGTTGGGAGGGACTCATCGCTCCCATGTAACACCGTTACTGCGCGAGCTGCACTGGCTGCCGGTGGCCTTCCGGGTGCGCTTCAAGGTGCTGACCATCATCTTCAAAGCGCTCCATGGCATCGGACCTGGATATCTCCGAGACCGCCTTCTACCACAGATTACCTCTCATCGACCAGTACGCTCCCACAGAGAGGGTCTCCTCAGGGTGCCGTCAGCCAGACAGTGCCGGCTGGCGACCCCAAGGGGGAGGGCCTTCTCTGTGGGAGCTCCCACCCTCTGGAATGAACTACCCCCAGAGATCAGGGTGATCCCTGATCTCCCTTCCTTCCGCCGCGCCCTTAAGACATGGCTATTCCAGCTTGCAGAACTGGCCTAGGGGAAAGTTTTTAATGGGGGTTTTAAAGTAATTTTAAATAAATTAGACCAATTATTAATATTTGTTTTTAATTATGTTTTAATCTGTAGTTTTGGGATTTGCATTTTTATCTGGTTGTTAGCCGCCCTGAGTCCGCAAGGAGAAGGGCGGGATATAAATATAAACAATAAATAAATAAATAAAATCTTTTGCCAAATGCTTGGTATTTCTATTCAATAAAGGCTTGTCTCAAGCTAAGAAATTTTGTATACAGATTCATATAACGATGCAAAGGATTGTAAAGATAATATTGTGAAGAAACCACATTCTGTTTACTGAGACTGTGAGACCTATGGACAATGAATTAGAAAAGTCTCTGTTATTCTGTTATTCTAAATGGTAACTGTAGCAAGATTATTGTATGCTCAGTGATGGAAGAACAATGAAGAACAATGGAGGAATGGGATTATGAAAATGTTAAAATTTGCTGAGATGGCAAAACTGACCTGTCAGAGAAAAAAAGTTTATTTGAATGACTGGAAACATTACATGGACTTTTTGCTGAAAGAAGAAAAAATATGATATCATTTACAGTTTTGAGGATTACAAAAATATGAATCAATTGGGGGCCTGAATTGACTTGTACAACATCTGAGAGGGAGAAGAAATTATAACATTGTAATTAACTGTTGAAAGGAAGTCAGAATTCATAATACTGGATTTCATAACCTTCCTTCCTCTCTGCCCTCCCCTCCCCTCCCCTCCCCTCCCCTTCCCTTCCCTTTCCTTCCATTTTTGTAACATTATGCAAAAGTCTCAATATTTATATATCAAAGTGCTTATTTTTGAAGCACACTAAGTAATGAAACTCCATTGTGTAACTCTGAGCTATATATATTCTCTTCTATTGGCACGCTAAGTTCTGTTAGAGCCTTCTGCAACTTGGCGTGCTCAAAATGTATTACATTCAGATCTCAAAACTCAAAGCTAGAAATGGCTGTGAACCATGGAGTGTGCCTTTGAAGAGATTATAAAGTGCCTTCCCCACATTTTGGGCCAAGGGCATATGGAGAAAGGCTTCTATATCAGCCTGAGGTAGTTCTAGATTGAGGAACTGTGGCATTTCTTTCCATAGAGCTGAAAGGCAGTCAAAGTATGCCTTTGAGAAGACCCTTGCATCTGTCCAATTTGCATACATGAAGGACGTGAGGCAGATTTTATTTCTTTGAGGAGAGAATATACATTGATCCAACAGCGTCCTGAGATGTTACTCTTGAGGACAATCATGTTTCATACCTGATATGAGAATTCTAAAAGGACAAGAAAAAAGAACATGCAACTTTGGCCAAATAGCCACTTAGAGTCGCCTGAACTGCAAGATGGACAGCAAATAAATAAATGAATGAATGAATGAATGAATGAATGATAAAAAATAAATAGTTCTTGGTAAAGAATGCTTTATATATACTGTATTACCAGTACATATTGGAGAGTTGGCATTAGGGGTGCAGTATGGGTATTCCTTGCAGAGCCAGTAATTATTGATATCATGTCATTATGTTAGTTACCATGACTTATAAGTCACCTGAGTCATCTTTGCTTTCCATACACACTGAAATTATCATCCATGTTCCTTTCCCAAAGAGCAATGCATGGCTGCTATTAAAGAGTGTGACTTTTTTTTAATCCTGTCAATTAATTAACTGTAAACAAATGTTCCAAAAGAATACAGTCTTATGGTATTTTATAAACAAGTATATTTATTAAGATGTCAGCTTCAATGTACCACAGGCTGCAATATAGAACCACCTCCTAGAATTTGCTTGCAATTGTTCCAAATCATTTTTAAAATGTATTACATTTTACAGTTATGCACACAATATATCTTATTTTCAATATCCCAAAACTAATAATTTCATTTTTTTCACTGATGTTCAGAAGAGAAGAGCTATTATAGCTAGTCCTTGATTTACAACTGTTCAAAGTTACATCAGCAGTAACAAAAGCGACTTATGACTGGTCCTCTTGCACTGACAACTATCACAGAATCCTCATAGTCATGTAATTAAAATTCGGGTTACTTGTCAACCGACATGTGTTACTGCAGTTGCAGCATCCCAGGGGGGTTGTGCGATTGCCATTTGCAACCTTCCCAGCCAGCTTCCAACAAGCAAAGTCAGTGATGGAAACTGGATTTGCTTAACGACTGTGCGATTCACTTAAAAACTGCAGTGATTCGCTTAACAACCAAAGCAAGAGATCATAAAATTGGGCACGATTCACTTAACAACTGCCTTGCTTAATAATGGAAATTCTGATCCTAATTGTGGTTGTAAGTCAAGGACTACCTGTTTAGTTTGCAGTAGATTTTTTAAAAAGGATGGGGAGCATTCTTGACTTATTTATTTGCAAGGTTAACAGTCATTTTTTTCCAGGAACTAAAACAGCATAATTAGTGCATGTTCTTCCATTTTCCCCCTACAAGAAGCACTTCACAAGTAGATTAAAGTAAGCTTCCATGCTTGAAGAGGGGCTTAACTTAAGGAAACATCTAACAGTGCTGACTCACCACCAGAAATAATTGGAGAGTCTAAAAAGGAATTGAATCTGTTTTGATTTCATATAATTTGCTTTTATTCTAAATCTTGCACAGAAGAGAAGGTATGGTAAAAAATAAATAAAAATAAAATTCCACATCATCCAAAGATTCATACTTTCCTAAGAGTAATGAAGGAAAGGGCAATTACAGAGATAGTAAATTAATTCTGGCTCACATCTGTTTCCCATAACTGAATTGAAAAGTTCTCCACTCATCCTTAAATCAGCAGGAAAGTATCCATCCCCAGTGCTGGTTCTTATCCTGCCTTTTTTGCCACCATTTCAAGGCCCTGCAATTGGCTGACTACCTAGGTCCTAACAGATTTCACACCCCTTGAGGCTCTCTGTGGATGGTGTTGGAATAGGAGACAAAATTAACCTTCTAAGAAAGAGTGCCATCTTTTGGGATTTAGGAGGTGTGTCTTGTCTCTTGCCACAATTGCAAAATGGAGCAGCCTTCCCCGACACCATTGGCCTTCCGGAAAACCTTAGCTTAAAAGTAAGGCTCCTCCCTCAGACCTTAAGTATAATGGAATATATATAAACTCTGGGTAGTTAGCAAACATAAAAACAGAAACATCCATATAACTATAATGAGAAAAAAAATAAAAGTTGCCAGGTTAAAAGTTGCCAATCAGCTTTATGCTATGGTTAGATGCAAATGGGGAAAAGCCCACACACAACTAAATTGCTTTTATGGTGTGTGTGTGTGTGGGGGGGGGATTTAAGAATGAAATAAAATAGAAGTAGCAGATGTATGTTCAGTTCAGTTTGAAATTAACATTGCAAAATCCTTGTGGTTTGAAGAAGAGAGTTCTTGAACAGGCCATATATGAAACTGAGCTTCCCATAAATATGTCAGCTTTGGCGGGGGGGGGCTGGGGGGGAGCAAGTATTGGAACACAGTCAATATAATGTAATACTTTAAAAGAAGAGATTTTAAAACATAGAGATATATTGTAATAATTTAAAATAAGATTTAAAAACATATGAAAGAACAGTGTGAGTCAAGATGCCAGAGAAAATTGAGAAAGTTGTGGTTGGATGGAACTTACGAAATTCTAAAAAAAAAAAAAAAACAGTTAAGAAGCTTAAAAAACAAAATTTGAACATGAGATATTGCTTTGTTACAAACTAGGTGGTTTACATAGATAAAAAGGCATGATAAAACTTACTATTTAGTTATGTTTTCTTCTTATCATATCTTTTACTTTGTTTGACTATTCTTTATTCTCTGCATAACACACCTTACGCTGAAAGGGAAGAAATTATGGTGGTTTTAGGAAATAATAGAGATTTTTAAACTTTACTTCACAAAAAAATAAGAAAAAGAGGTAAATTACGGTAATAGATTTAAAGAAAAAAGATTTGAAGAAAGGAAAATTAATCAAGAGAGATTATAATTGCATTGTACCAAAAGACAAGAATCCAAAAGAACTTTATCTCACATTCCATGAGAGACCCAGAAATAAAAGCTAAAGTCCTTATGGATACCGTGTAGAAATCATTGTTTTTAAATAGCCCCCAAAATGTATTTTTGAAAGCATTCTTGTTTATGAAGAGGTTCAGCCTCTAAATAACAGATACAAAATCCCAAATATTTATTTAAACATTTTGTAACATTGAATATTTGGTGCATTGGATAAGATCACAGGAGAAGTTATGTTTCCAGGGAATACATTTATATGCCATACTACACTTCAAACTATGATTTAGATCTTACCATGTGTGACTCCTGGGCTAGTGTGATACATGAAGCCAGTCAAAGACCTCAAACAACCTAATCACTTTAGTTTAGAGGGAAAAAACATTAAATGCACTCTGACCAATAAATAAAACTTTGAATTTTATAAGAAGGGTCTAACAAAGATAAAAGACTATAATATTTGAAATATTTCTGCTGCCATGAACATTGGAGAACAAAAAAGAGGTATACTTCACAGCCGGCTATTTTTCCCATTGACTTGGTATTTGTACTGAGAAGCTGGTTTATAACACAATGCACAATTGTGTTAACTCTAGAGCTTGGAGACAATTCAATTATCCATGAATATCTCCAGACAAAATCAATCAGTCAACTTCCTCCTCCTTGCTCTTCTTCATTCCTTCGTTCTTTCGAAACAGATGTGCCTCTTATTAGACGGCCACACAGACAAAATGGAAGCCACCAAATCAAGAAGGTTGAGGATCTGGAGGTTCTGGAGAGAGAAGAGGGAGATTTAAAGCATTATAGATGGAAAATGGTCTGGAACTCATTGTCCTCTGGCATGCAGCATATTTTAGTTTACATGATTGTTCCATTTGTGTGGGATACCTTCTGAAAATGTACTGTTTTGGTTTTATGCTAACCTGGAAATGCCTATTCTAGCTTAAAACAGTATCACAGTTTAACTGATTATATATCTAATGAATTAGTTTTGGACTTACCATCCTTTTATAAAATATATGCATCATTATTACAAGGATTACACCCAAACAATGTAGAAAATGCTTTCATAAATAAAAATATGATGAGTGGTTGTAAAATTAGGACAACTGTTTCTTTTCCAAGCAATGGAAACAAGCATTTGCTTTTAGTGCCATCTCCTGGCTCTAGCAGGAATTGAATGTTTTAAAATACTTTTATAAAGTACCTATACATATACTTTATAAAAGTATTAAAATACTTTTATATTTTTAACACTTTTAAAAATAAGTAAGAAAAATTACATATTTTTCCAGAAGTAAAAGATAAACATGAAATTATTTGGAGTGAAGTTAAGAAAAAAGAGAAAGGAATAGAAGAAACAGTTTCAGGTATAAAAAAGTGATGAAAAGAAAAGTTATATATAGAAGTGACTTCAGATCTTCTTTGCAGAAGTTACAAACAAACTCATTTTCTTTCCTCCCTTTTTAAAGTTACAGTATGATGCTCTTCTTCCCATATTCAATCTTTTTAATCAGAACATCCATAAACCACAAATTAATCAGCAAAAAGTCCATCAGAGCTTTCCAGTCTTTTATAAAAGTACTTGTTATCCTGATCTTGATCAAACAGTTAATGTCACCAGTTCTGCAAGTTCTGCCATCTTCATTATTTCTCTGTTGTGGGTTTTCAATATTTTCCCATCTTTGTGCATATAACAGTCTTGCTAGCATTTAGCAATTTTGGTTGATCTCAGAAATTAAACAAAATTAGGCTTGGTTACTAAGAGAAACTCCTGGAAACTGGAAAAATCATTTCTGCAATATTACCATGAAAACTGCACGGATGAATGACTTCAGGAATGAAACTCAGCTTAAGGTCATCTTTATCTTTCTATGTTTGATTAACGTATTTCATTAGTGTATGCCAGGTTAACAATAGAAAGGTTTTGGGTACAGAATACAAATTCTAGGAATTTTAGTCCAACACATCTAGAGAATACCAGATTGGAAAAGGTTGTGCTTGGTATGGTACAGCAAGACCTTAAAGGTGCAAATGGTCCAATAAGCCTGTGGATAGAGGAACATACATTAAATAATCTGAAATCTATTTTGTATTAAATAGAAAAATAAAGAAGTACTAGATGTGGTGGTACTCAAAATGTTCCCCTTTTGGTCCATCTAAATAGGGCTCCTGTGCCCCTTTTACCCATTGGGGAAATGTTCTCAGCCTCATTCACATTAGACAGTGTTTAGGGTACTTCCATAATGCCATTAGCCTCAGGACTCTTACTTTTTTCTGCAGGTTTGCACTACAGACTGTAGTGAAATCAGACTGTATGTGAAACTACTTGCAGCCAGAGGCGGCTGAAGGCGTATGTGTCTTCCTTTGTTTGGAGGCTTGCCAGAAATGTGGGAGCATTTGGGGAAAATTTGGAGCAATTAAAGGGCGGTTTGAATTGCCAGCTGACTGTATTGCCTCTGTGCTGTACCCTGGGTGATCACAACATCTTTGCTGTAGATGGGGAGAAAACTTTGGTGATTACGTAGATCCCTTCAAACTGAGCAAAAATATAATTTCAGAATATTATTTCAGAATAATTCACATAGGAATTATGAGAACTAGGGCTTTTTTTTGTCATAGAATGCCCAGAACAGAGTTCTGGCACTTTTTATGGATGGAAGCTTGTAGAGTAGGTAAGGCAGGTTGTATGACATGTGTGAGTTCCGACACTTTTTTTTTTTTTTTTTTTACAAAAAACGCACTGATGAGAACTATGAAATTAGCTTTTAATGACTAATGGAAATTTTGGGCTTAATTGTGGTCATAACTCAATGACTACTTGTAGTATTATATAGAATGTAAAACTTATGCTGAGCCTAATAAAGTAATAACATGCTCTGCCTTTAATATGGACAGAAATAGAGACTGAATTCCTACAACCTTAGAACCACCAATCTAGACTACAAAAAACCATATAGCCAGCAAATAGTAATACAGAGATTCAGGAAACTCACTCTTGCTACAGTTGACTGGATTTTGGCAACACACATCTAGAGCTCTGCACAACATCCTACCAATTATATTGTTTGTGTTAGGCTCAGGGTTTTTTTTTTACTGAACTCAGCTAATGGTGGTTTATTCAATAGCCTAAGTTAAACAAATCATGCAGTGCAGTGTGTAAACCGAATCATAGGTCTGAGACATTGTTCTTTAAACATGTTGCTAGACCAATATCACTATTGCATAGCCTTGGAAAAAGTAATAATGAACAATGAAGAACTATATATATATACTGCTCAAAAAAATAAAGGGAACATTTTACCATGGAACTGAAGGGGTTTGCGTTCCCTTTATTTTTGTGAGCAGTATATATAGAGTGCATAATTATTGTGGTCCATCAGCTGCCAGCAGAGCTAGCAGCAGAGTCAGAGAAGGAGGGGGAGTCTGGGTCAACTTTGTAGCCTTTGGAAGGCAATGATGAGGAAGCAGAATCAGAGGCAGATGCAGAGCTGGGGTCGTCTGTCCATGCCCAGGCTAAGAGGCTGCTGTCTTCGGGGCCTGAGATGAGTGAGGGGGAGGAACAGATGGGCCCTGTCCCAAATGTGCGTATGCATAGAGAGGAGAGGAGAAGAGAGCAACGGAAAGCAATAAGCAGCTCTCAGGAAAAAGAAGACGTAGACACTAAATAGGGAAATAAATAGTAGGGGTTTGGGAATGGTCTGTTGTTGCAGACAACCGTTCGTTTTCCAGGGTACATCAATCAAGTCGGATTCCTTTACCAAAACCAGGTTTGTCGGGACTACTTGCTCTGTATTTGTGGTGCCAACTGAGTCTCCCTGCTGGGAACTAATAAGTAGTGAATTTGCTTCAGCCAGTGTGAACAGGGACTGTTTCTGCTTGGCTTAATCCTTGAAAGACTTTCTATCTGTAGATCTCAAGTGAACAGCAACTGTACTTGCCCTGTGTCAGAAGGGGAAAAGACTTTCCTTGTAACTACTTCTTTTTGGTTTTGTCTACCCAACGTGAACAAAGATTGTTCCTGCCCTGTTTTAATAAAAGGGGTTTGTTTTATTCGCGAGTAAGCAGTTTCTCATTACTTAAAAAGGCTGGGACAGAACAGTAATAAAGAACCTTATTGAGAATATGATGCAACAGAATTCCTTAACTTTCTACTTAGATGGAAGTCCGCCTAAAGACATTTTGTTAAGACACCTTTAAAAGTGATGAATCAAAATGATCAAATGCCTTGGCTGTCATTTACTGCTGACTTAAAGAACACTTTTTAAAAAAAAAACATGGCTAGGATTTGGATGCCTCTGCCACATTTATGTGGGCCAGCTCATCTTATAAAGTCATCATAACGTGATTTTCTTCTTGGCCAGAAGCATACTGAACATTTCTGATGGTAACTTGCAGTTGTTTGAAAAGAATAAACTTTTGTCTAAATGAAATATAGCGATATATTTTATGTGGCTAATAATCAAGGATACGTTAAGAGTTGGTTTGCTGTCTAGATGGGTTCGATCATTCATATCTGGATGTTATGATTTGAGGAAATTCCTACCTATTTCCATTTTAGTGATATGTTCTAAAGGCTGGCTAAGCTTACTGTTATATGAGGTTTTATGGCAATAGCACACTGGTATCTTTGTATTCTCTCATTCAAAACTGAATTACCTCATGACAGAATATTTAACTCTGCTGCCCTCTCTTTGTACTCATATTTCAGCACAGCACATGAAAGAAATGAAGAATTGGCTTAAACTCCACTTCAACTGTTTGAGAGTTATGGCCCAGTTCGCTTTTCATTGTCAATCTTTTCAATAACCTGTGAAGGCAACAGAGGCTGAGCAGAAAAACCATTTAGGGGAGGCATCTCTCTTGTGAGATCATATGGCTGACATACTTGCTTAACATAAAAGAGTTCTGCTTGCTGAACTCTTGCTGAAAAATTACAAAATATCTTTCTCACTATCCCAAATGCCCATGCAAATGTTAAACTGAGTAAATAGAATTCCTGCATTTTTTCTTCTGAAGAAAATATCCAGTGACTTTCTGCTATTTTGACAAAAGCTTTGTACTATTAAATATCAAGGGTATATGTGAATGTATGTGCATTTTATTTTTTCAGGGCTAGAAAAAGCACCTTCAGTGATAAGGTAAGGGAAATACCTTATATTTTAATATATTTGGCCCATTCTACATTCAATTCAGGAATTCAGGGTCACCCAGGAGATGAGAGATAAAGCAACTGAATATAGTTGGGGCCCAAACTAGGAATATACTGTACATTTGTTTTGATCCATCCTAATTCCGTTCTGTCAAATCACCACTTACTAAAATGACAATACAATAATGCAAATGAAATATTCCAGGATTTGATGTGGTTCTTACAAAGAAATATTCCTTAGTCTAGGAAAAAAGGACTTGTTTTGTCAACAGCTTTGATGGGAATTCTCCTTCATGAGAATTCACTTCCACATGGCCATTGTTTTTATCTTCAAACCTGCAGATGTCCCATTATGCTCAAAACCAGCATCTCCCTGATGGCCCCAACTGGAGAATGTAAAAATGGCATCTAGTCAGTTTTTTATTCCTCTTATTCCTTAGTTTGCCCTACGTTTGTTTTCCACAATGTAAACCAAAAGATCGGTCACCAGTACTCTTCTGCTCATTTTAGAGCATGATGAGATGTTGGCATAGCACTGTAGCTTTAACAGGGAGGGAGGAATATTGCTGATAAACTAGGAAGCAGAAGAAAGTCCACTAAATGGGAAACCATCCAGCTCCAAGATGGCCTTTGCAAATCTATCTTTGCAATGATTCTCCTGTGCTTCAGCTAAGCTGAAAGCCTTGAATTTAGGGGAAGAAGAAAAGTACAGTGTCATTAAGAATGGTAGAGTCAATACAAACATAGAATTTAGCCTTCCTGAATCACGCCGTGCTAACTGTAAGTCCTTGAATTAGGACATCAGGCTAGAGGACACTACAATAAGTTGCAGAGGAAGGCATTTGAAGACTAGGAATTGATAATGAGTAGCTCTGCCATGGTTCAGATGGGGAACATAACATGGATTACATTGGATTTGGTGAATCTTGTTTGTACCATCCCCATTTTAATCAGTAATATTACAGTTAGTATTAAGATTCCTAGGATTTCAGTTTATGAAGATCTCAGCCTTTTCAGAAACAGAGATAAAACACCGGTGTTTTGTACAGTTGCCATGGACTGAATAACACTTTTTAAAACCTGATTTAACATAGCTCAACATTTTCATAATAGTTCAAGTTATATTCCAGAATAGTCAAAATTAGCCTCCAGAAGCCAGTGCTGATGCGAAATTGGTATAAGCAGAATGGACATTTATTAGACAGTGCCCTTGATAAATGATAATGTTCTTCCCTAATCCAGAAGCAATTCTTTTCAATATAGAATTTTATTGTTTTTATCATAAAAGAAAAAATACATCACAAGTATTACACAATGATTTATCCCATCCCCCCACCCCCCGGACTTCCCAAACCAAACCTAGGCTAACATTCAACTACAAGTAAACAAATATTAATATCTCTAACTCCAAACTCTAAACTTAAACAATCCATCTCCTCCGTGTTAATAA